>NW_027727163.1:0-315 GCF_054177405.1 Leptonychotes weddellii | reverse complement strand
AATATCTCTTATGCCACACCTCTGTTATTCCTGGATTAGGTGATGGCTATGGCCCCTTGAAGCCTGGTCTAAAACGTGTGTGTGTGTGTGTGTGTGTGTGTGTGTGTGTGACAGAGACAGAGACAGAGAAGGAGACTACTACTTTACCTCCCCTATGGGAGCAGAGCATGAATCTTGCCATGAATGAATCTTGCATGCCATCAACGGTCACTCTATTACTGTAGAATCATTTCTCCCTGTCTTACAAACGTCTGGGCCTTTTGAACTCTCCCCTGGAATACAAAAATCCCCCACAGGTGTCGTAATCTGACCTTT
>NW_027727162.1:0-315 GCF_054177405.1 Leptonychotes weddellii | reverse complement strand
AAAAAAAAAAAAAAAAGAAGGTGTGGTATATATATACAATGGAATATTATTCAGCCATCTGAAAGGTTGAATACCCACCATTTGCATCGACATGGATGGAACTGGAGGAGGTTATATTAAGTGAAGTAAGTCAAGCAATGAAAGACAATTATCATATGGTTTCATTCATATGTGGACCATAAGCAATAGCAGCGAGGACTATAATGGAAAGGAGGGAAATCTGAAGGGGGAGAAATCAGAGAGGAGATGAACCACAAGAGACTATGGACCCTGATAAAGGAACTGAGGATCTCAGAAGGGAGGGGGTTGGGGGAG
>NW_027727161.1:0-315 GCF_054177405.1 Leptonychotes weddellii | reverse complement strand
GGCTTTGTCCCCACTGATGGCAGGCCAGGCCAGGCCGAGGCGGTGGGTGTCAGGAAAGGTCAGAGATGGAGAAATGGGGGCGGGCACACAGTGGGGGTGACGGGGAGGGCTGCAGGGGGGTGCGCAGGGCTGGGCACGGTGGGCAAGGAGGCCCAGAGGAGAGAAGCAGCCATGGAAGGAGAGACTTCAGGGACCCACCCCCAAGCCCACGTCCGCCCCACCCCCAGCCATGGAAGGGTCCACTTACCACCACCGCCTCCAAGCAGGGAGCTGTTGGCTGCAGGAGAGAAAGAGAAAATCAGTCAGCTGGGGAGT
>NW_027727160.1:0-315 GCF_054177405.1 Leptonychotes weddellii | reverse complement strand
GTAAGCCAAGTTCTTTTCGTTTTATAAAGAAATGTGAGACATTACTAGACTTGTCATTATCTTGCAGTACATACAGAGGACAGGAGGATGTCAAGGGAAGTGTGGAAAATGGCATAAGAACTGAACTTGATGACTGGCATTAATAAGGATTTCTATTTAAATAAGATAACTTTCCACACCAATTTCAAAATTGGAACTAATTTGAGAGATAAACTAGTTAAATTTCATGGGGCTTAGGAGTAGAATCAGATAACCCCCTTTTCAGCTGCTTTATCATGATTTAAAGTGATGCGGCATTTGTAAGAAAAAAAAAAA
>NW_027727159.1:0-315 GCF_054177405.1 Leptonychotes weddellii | reverse complement strand
CCTGGGTGGCTCAGTTGGTTAAGCGACTGCCTTCGGCTCAGGTCATGATCCTGGAGTCCTGGGATCGAGTCCCACATCGGGCTCCCTGCTCAGCAGGGAGTCTGCTTCTCCCCCTCACCCTCCCCACTCTCATGCTCTCTCTATCTCATTCTCTCTCTCAAATAAATAAATAAAATCTTTAAAAAAAAAAATAAATAAAATCTTTAAGGGGCGCCTGGGTGGCTCAGTCGGTTAAGTGTCTGCCTTTGGCTCAGGTCATGATCCCAGGGTCCTGGGATTGAGCTCCACATCGTTGGGCTTCCTGCTCTGCGGGAA
>NW_027727158.1:0-315 GCF_054177405.1 Leptonychotes weddellii | reverse complement strand
TCTGGATTAAGCTCTGGCTTAAGGGAATGTTGTGGCTGGTCTGATCTCTTCAGACCACTAAACTTTCTCCATATTAGCAATAAGGCTGCTCTGCTTTCTTATCATTCATGTGTTCACTGGGGTAGCACTTTTAATCTCAAGAACTTTACCTTTGCATTCACAACTTGGCTAACTGGTTAGTACTAGAGGCCTAGCTTTCAGCCTCTCTCAGCTTTTGATATTCCTTCCTCACTAGCTTAATCATTTCTAGCTTTTGTGTGAGAGTGAGAGATGTCTGACTCTTTCTTTTACTTGAACACTTACAGGCTATTGGCT
>NW_027727157.1:0-315 GCF_054177405.1 Leptonychotes weddellii | reverse complement strand
AAATAAGAACAAAAAAATAAAAATGAGCTAGGTTCATAAACAAACAGAAATGCTGAGGGAGAAGAAAGCTGTGCAGAGGCAGGGGACTGTGCAGATTAAAAGTGACTTAAAACATGTAAAATGTGTTGACATTATTCAAACCCTACAGGAATTTAAATAAATATGAAAAGACCTTTTGGAAAAAAAAAAAATCAGTAAAAAAAATCAAACATGGATTCAGTACTGGATGATATTAATTTTGTTGGGTATGATCATTGTATTCTCTTTGTCTTTCTATATTGTCTTTTTTTCTTAAGTCTTTACCTTTTTATAGAC
>NW_027727156.1:0-315 GCF_054177405.1 Leptonychotes weddellii | reverse complement strand
AAAAAAAAAGATGTCAATTCTGCCAAAATTAATCTACATTAAATGTAGTTCCAAAAAAAATCCTAACGGAGTTCTTCAGGGAACTTGACAAACTAAAAAATCACTTGACAGTGCAGAGAGTCAGGAAAAGCTAAGCCAATGTTGAAGAGTAATGTGGGCTTAATAATGAAAACAATGTGGTATGGGGCAGAGATGGACAAATAGAGTAATGCAGAGCTCAGAAACAGACCCACACATACATGTAAACTTCACATGGGAGGAATGTGGAGGTACAACCCAGCACAGAAAGGATGTACTTTTCAATCAGTGGTGATC
>NW_027727155.1:0-315 GCF_054177405.1 Leptonychotes weddellii | reverse complement strand
TGCAGGGCTGTGGGCCCCCCACGAGCTGGCTTGTGCAGGCTGAGCCCAGAGGTCTGGCCCAGGAGACCCTGGAGTCAAGGTGCACGTGGCATCTGGTCCTGTTTCCTGGGGCCGCCGTAAGCAAGCACACAGATGGGGGTTAAACAGCAGAACTTCGTCCTCTCCTGGTTCTGGAGGCTGGAAGTTTGGTCTCAAGGAAGCACTGGGGAAGGATCTTTCCGGTCTCCTCCTGTTTCCGGTGGCTCCTGGCCTTCCGTGGCCGAGGCTGCATCACCCCAGTGTCTGCCTGCGTCTTCACACGCCCTTCTCCCTGTG
>NW_027727154.1:0-315 GCF_054177405.1 Leptonychotes weddellii | reverse complement strand
CACAGCTATGTACTTGCAACAAATATGTTCTTAATCAGAAATATCCTTTACACCTGAAAAATTGAATGGGCAAGAGTCACCAATTAAGGGACAACTAGTGCTCTCCTGATTAAACTTTTTTATTCCATAGCCCTTCTTAAAATTACACCCTAATTTGTGATTTAAAACCAATCACATATAAGGTGGAAAAAACAAAACAAAACAAAACACCCTACTAAAGATTTTGTAACTTTCAGGATTTGCTCAATTCACACACTTCTATACCACGATGTCAGTAAAGTAGTGGCTACAAGAGGTGATGATAACCAACATAAG
>NW_027727153.1:0-5104 GCF_054177405.1 Leptonychotes weddellii | reverse complement strand
GGGGTGGGAGGATGGGTTGGCCTGGTGGTGGGTATTGAGGAGGGCACGTTCTGCATGGAGCACTGGGTGTTGTGCACGAACAATGAATCATGGAACACTTCATCTAGAACTAATGATGTAATGTATGGGGATTAACATAAGAATAAAAAAAAAAAAAAAAAAAAGAATCCTACGTTTTAGAATCACACAAGGAAGTATAATCTGATTATCATTTTGAATAGGGAAAAGTGGGGCCTCAAGAAAGGAATGCCATTTTCCCAAGACCAGACAGTTAGTGGTAGAGCCAATAATGAAACAAAGGCCTCCAAAAACTCAGTCCAGGGCTCAACCCACAGCTTTCTTAATCCTGGAATCCAGCTTTGTTACTGTTCCAAGTCGTTTGGGGGTCATATACTAATGGCACTAGTGAATTTAGAAAGGTGAAGTTGATTATTCCAGCCTCAGACACACACACAGTCTCCATGTTTCTCCTCCAGAGTTCAGGTTTGAACATGGCTTTATTTTGGCTGGGGCTAGAGAAACCCACTTTGCCTCTGCCCGACGTTCTGCTTGGGTGTTGTGGAGTAGTGATTCAGCGGGAAAGCACCTTCCAAACCCACATGGGTTTCTTCATATTTTTTTTTCCTACAGCAGTAATTTTTGAATGTAGGAGATGCCCAGATCAAGAGGACTGGAGACACAGAGGTTCTCTTTTGACCATGGGTGAAGAAAGGCATCTTTATGAGCTTTCTCAAACTTTCTTTTCAGGAAGCTTCAGTCCTCCAGATAAAGAAGGTTAGGTCTGTTTCCTATACCTGAAAAATTCTTTTGTTACTCTTTTATTCCTCCTAACCATGCGGGAAACCCCAGGTCAGTTGCGAGCTGGTCTAGGAATCCTCTACTGACCCTGGGCAGAGTTAATAGCTCACTTGTCCCTACTCACATAGCACTTTATTCAGCCCTCATTCTATCATTTATCACACTGTACTATGCTTTTCCTTAACAAAGCTATCTCTCTCACCAGATTATGTTTTCTTCCATTGCTGGCACTCTAATCTCATTTAGCACTATGTCCTGAGCATTTAGTAACAATGTCTATCATTCAGAAGATATTCAATAAATACTTGTTTAATTATGGAAATGATTCTATTGCTTATTTTAATAATTTTAGCCAACAGTTCACAATAACATCACGTAGTGAAATACTCTTAATAGTAATTTATTAAATATCCTTGAATAAACATATAAATGAAAAAGAAGTGACAATTCCTAAGCATCTTTTAGGGCCCATCTCTATTCTATTTATGTTATCTCAACACACAGAAGCAGGTACATAGATTCACATGCGTGCATGTTTACATGATGAACTAAATAATAACTCAGAGATTGGGGGACATAATAATCAACCTTTTTTTTTTTTTTTACTAAGGCAGACAAAAACAAAGAACACTTATTTGGAAGATGTCTTGTGAGCTGTGGTTTCCAAATGATTTGTGTATGCCCAACAGTCAATCAATGAGCTTCATTTTATTAATCTAAAAATAAACAGGGAGTACTACACTGCCAGAAGTGATCTCAGCTCACCTCTGGGAGGTAAAGTCTCCAGTGGAGGCACTTTTGTTGTTCAGCTGCAGAATGGAGGTAGGCTCTCTGCAGCAATTTCCAATTAGCTAAAGGAGTTGGGGGATGATTTTGGCAAACTTGAACTAGGTTTGGAATGAGTTTGTCCCATTCCTTACTGTGCACATCTTGCCATTTCTGAAGCTGTGAGTCAGGCTGATGTCAGCCAAGCAAGTAGCTGAACCAGCATGTCCAAGGAGATTGGAGGTGTCCTTGGCAAGGGTCTTAGATGCTACCTACTAGGGGCAGCTGTCCTAGAAGTGATGTCACTTTCTTCCTATTCAGATCATAACTCTATAACAGGCTTTTTCAAAGATGTCCAAGTGAAGTTATGAGTGCCCTGAGTGCTTTCTTTGGGAATGGCAATGTACATATCTATGTATCTATATCTAATGAATTACTAGAGACCAAAAAGAGCTATGAATTCTACTTCTTGCTCTATCATGATTCATTGTGCAACCTGGGGCAAATTCCTCCTCTTTGCTGGACCTCTGTTCTTCCATTTGCATTATGACCATATTGGAAAGGTAATCTCTAAGACCCCTTCCAGCAATCTTGTTCTTTTAATCAGTGGACACCAATGGCAACATTTATTTTACTGCGTTTAAGGAATTGATGTATCCTTCTGAGGACATTTTGCTAGCAACTCAATGGCCTTGTTTTTGTCTTTTATTACCACTGCCTCAAACAAGTCTGAAATGCATCAAAGTTTGACACTCTTGCCAATCTGTGGTGAGATTTAAAAAGGAAGCTGTGTTGCCTTCTGGTGGTTGACTACGGCCAGGTTTAAGCAGCTTGCAATTGGGAACCAGAAAATGGGTGTGGTGGAGTTTTGAAGATAGCAAAGCTCTATAATTGAATTCTAGATCCTAGATTAGAATCAAGGTTTTGAAGACTTAGACCTTGAATTTTTTTATAACTAAGAAAAGTCATAGCACCACTGATCTCTTTGAAATATGCTTTCTTTAGCTTGACCACTTAATAACTGATGACCTTAGGAAATACTCCCAATTTCTGAGCCTATAAAGTACAGCTTTTGGATTCTCTTTAAATGATGACTAACATTCATGTCAATGTTGCAGACCAAAAAGATATTTATGCTAATTTATTTTCTATTTGGAACCATTACAAAATCTTCCTTCAGCCTCATCTCCTGCTACTTGCCCTCAAGTATCACTATTAGTCTGAACCTTAAAATAAACAGAAAAGCATAGAACAAAGGCAGAGGAACTAACTCAATGAATGCTGTCAACCAGACCTAGTGCACTATGCTTCAAATATTTTATGTCTTCCAACTTTACACCAGCAGTGTCGTTTAAGGAATTGTATTGATGAGGAAATCTAGTGCTCAAATCACATTTAGGAAAGCTATATCAAATAGGTTTACCATTTGGAAAAAAAATTACTCCAAGGCTCCTGATGAAAGTAATATTTTAGTCTCTCAAATTTGTTTTAAAATTCTATTTGTGTGTTTGGTTTTTAAATAAAAATCTTAAATATTTTTGTCTAACTTTGAATTCAGGAACCGATGGCATTCAGTACTTAGATCTTAACACCCTTTTAATGACATTTTCCTAACTTGTAAGAATATTGAATGAATCAACTCTAATGTACAAAATCAGAAAAGTATTATTCATTTCAGCAAATGACTTAGACATCAATTAAGAAATTGAACTTGGGGGGCGCCTGGGTGGCTCAGCCGTTAAGCGTCTGCCTTCAGCTCAGGTCATGATCCCAGGGTCCTGGGATCGAGCCCCGCATCGGGCTCCCAGCTCAGCGCGAAGCCTGCTTCTCCCTCTCCCACTCCCCCTGCTTGTGTTCCCTCTCTCGCTGTGTCTCTCTCTGTCACATAAATAAATAAAATCTTTAAAAAAAAAAAAAAAAAGAAATTGAACTTGGGAAAGGAAGTGTCATGGGGATTTCTATATCTCCTCTACTTATGCTTTTACCTTCCTCCTGCAACACCTTCCAAGTTGATCTCCATTGAGGACAAGTTGTTGAGGTAAATGGTAAGCAGGTTGGTCTTTATTAGCCTGGAGACCTGTATGTGGATTGTACTTAAACTCCTATTAGCTATATGGCCCAGGCCTTGCATGGTCACAGCACAGAACTTCATAAGGTTAGAATGCAAATAGCCAGGCCAACTAACTAGGTTGCCCTTAGGATTCAAAGAGAAAATGCACTATATATTTCTCAATACCAAGTTAGGTTTTTCCTCTCTAAATTGTGCCTCATAAAATGGAATTGCTTTTCATCTGAGAGCTGATGATCTTCTTTCAATTACTATATATATATTTTTTTAAGATTTTATTTATTTATTTGAGAGAGAGAGACAGAACACAAGCAGAGGGAATGGCAGGCAAACGGAGAAGCAGACTCCCCACTGAGCAAGGAGGCTGATGCAGGACTCAATCCCAGGACTCTGGGATTATGACCTGAGCCGAAGGCAGATGCCCAACTGACTGAGCCACCCAGGCATCCCTCAATTACTATATTTTGAATAACAAATTTTATTTGGGGAAGACCCATTATTTCTGTAACTCTCTTGATCAGTTCTAGGGCTAGATGCTTACACAAATCATCTAACAGAAGCAGCTACCAAAAACAAAGGCAATTCAGTGTAACAAATACTCATTTAGTAAATGCCCCATCCCAGGAGGTGAGGTAGGGGTGATAGGGATAGGAGGGTGGGAAAACGAGGCAGGAGGAAATGTGTCCTTACAATAGCAAGATGTACAAATAAAGAAGCCCTGGAAACAGCTCTTTAAAAAAGTAATACACTAAGTAGTTCCAGTGTGAAAATCTTGAGTAATCATCTACAGGAAGAAAAAATAACCTTTCATAATTATACATGAGTAAGTGCTTTTGGCTTCGAGAAAAAAAAGTGAATAGAATTATATATGGTTAAAAAAACTACTATATTTAAATGGGTGCAGGGGAGTGGGAGATATAGGCTGCAGCTGTGGAATGAGTAAGTCACAGAATAAAAGGTACAGCACAGGAGATAGAGTCCTTTTATGGGGCTGTTGTGTGGTGACACATGGTGGCTACGCTACTGATGAGCACAGCATGATCTATAAACTTGCGGAATCACTATGTTGTGCACCTGAAACTAATGTAACATTGTGTGTCAACTACACTCCAGTTAAAAAAAAAAAAATTGGGCGCCTGGGTGGCTCAGTTGGTTAAGCAACTGCCTTCGGCTCAGGTCATGATCCTGGAGTCCCTGGATCGAGTCCCGCATTGGGCTCCCTGCTCGGCAGGGAGTCTGCTTCTCCCTCTGACCCTCCCCCCTCTCATGTGCTCTCTCTCATTCTCTCTCTCTCAAATAAATAAATAAAATCTTAAAAAAAAAAATTAATTGGGGCGCATGGTTGGCTCAGTCGGAAAAGCATGTGACTCTTGATCTTGGGGTCATGAGTTTGAGCCCCATGTTGGGTGTAAAGATTACTTATATAAATAAAACTTCAAAAAAACAAAAATAAAAAAAATTTTTTTTTTTTTT
>NW_027727152.1:0-315 GCF_054177405.1 Leptonychotes weddellii | reverse complement strand
CCTGAAGCACATATTTTAGAGGTTGTTTTAGTCTTGACCTGGAAATATCTTTAGTCAGCCTTATTTGTTAATAATAGTTCTGCAAGGTACAGAACTCTAAGTTGATATATATTTTCCCTGGCACTTCGAAGTCACTGTTGAATTATATTTTGGCCCTTTTTGTTTGTTAATTTAGCTGTAATCCCTTTGTAGATAACTTCCCCCCTTTTCTCTGATGGCTTTTTTTAAAGTATTTTTATTAAAGTGTAATACACATACAAGAAAATGCACAAAATCTTAAGTGTACAGTTCAGTGACCTCTTACATATGTACACA
>NW_027727151.1:0-315 GCF_054177405.1 Leptonychotes weddellii | reverse complement strand
TCCCGTGTTGTGCCTTCCACCCCAGTGGTTCTGACAGCGCCCCCATTTTTGTGCAAGCTCTCACCTCTGCTTTGGTCTGTCTGGAGCCCTTCCTTCACCACCTGCTTTTGTCTGTCGGCCTGCTGTGTGGCTTGACCCATATGGGGTTACAGAGACGGAGCATAAGGAGGTGGTAGTCTCTGCAAATTGTGCACATTTCCCCAGAAGTTCTTCCTACTTGGGGTGAAGAGCGGTTAGTCTCACCTCTGTTATGCTGGGCTCTCCACATAGGTGCCAGACCAGCCGGCTTGTCCTGTTACCTGAAGCAGCTCTGAG
>NW_027727150.1:0-315 GCF_054177405.1 Leptonychotes weddellii | reverse complement strand
GGCGTGGGCGGGTGCCGGGGAGGTCTCTTCCCGCCTCAAGGACACTCTCTGGGGTCATTTCTGAGACCTGATCCCATCATGTAAGACTGATCCTATTCCCGGGGGCTCCACCTTCGTGACCCACTCACCTCCCAAGTCCTCACCTCCTGACACCGTCTTTGGGGGTTAGGATTTCAGGCTATGCATTTGGGGCATGGAGGACACAACATTGAGGCCATAGCAATATCCCTACCTCATAAAAGGTCTTTATCAAATCTAAGGGGAAAACAAAAAGCTGCCATCCAAACCTTGATGTCATCTCAGCAAACAGGATAA
>NW_027727149.1:0-315 GCF_054177405.1 Leptonychotes weddellii | reverse complement strand
CATGATGCACTGGAGGATTTCTATGAGCAGAAAAAGGCCACCGGAAATGATACTCGGTCTTGGGTCAGTTCTTGTCTGCAGACATGGATTTGAGAATCACCTGACGTCACAAGAGTAGCCACGAGGAGTAAGAAAAATCCAAAGGCTGGATTTCAAAGAACAGGACAAGCGTCATCCCACAACGACTTAGAAACAGCTTCAGATATTCTTAGATATCACACCTACCAAGACCGAGTTTGTGAAATCCCAAGCATATGTGAAATCCATCTAACTATGGGAAGAGAAGGGGAAAAAATTTTAAAGGAAGCAAACTCT
>NW_027727148.1:0-315 GCF_054177405.1 Leptonychotes weddellii | reverse complement strand
GGATCGAGTCCCGCATCGGGCTCCCTGCTCAGCGAGGAGCCTGCTTCTCCCTCTGACCCTCCCCCACTCATGTACTCTCTCTCTCTCATTCTCGCTCTCTCAAAATAAATAAATCTTTAAAAAAAAAAAAATATAGACCCACATAATACATATAAATTTTATCAGTGTAGATTTACCTTGCTGCTCCACACATAAATAGGGAAGTTTATAAACTGTGAATATTTCTTGACAAGATTTTTAATTGTGTCCAATTCAAGGTAATCAGATGCTTCTTCTTTTAAAACGAGTCTGAAAGGAAAATAAGACATTTATAGA
>NW_027727147.1:0-315 GCF_054177405.1 Leptonychotes weddellii | reverse complement strand
GGTCAAAGGCTGGGACCTACAAAGTCTCTGGTTCCCAAAAACGGTCTATAGGCTGAATCTGATGGGAAATTTGGACTTCCCATCTCAAACCATCTTTGCTTAATTTTTGTTTTTTAATTGAGATATAATTCACACAGCATACTACTATTTTATTTTATTTTTTTAAAGATTTTATTTATTTATTTGACAGAGAGAGAGAGACAGCTAGAGAGGGATCACAAGCAGGGGGAGTGGGAGAGGGAGAAGCAGGCTCCTGGCTGAGCAGGGAGCCCGATGCGGGGCTTGATCCCAGGACCCTGGGATCATGACCTGAGC
>NW_027727146.1:0-315 GCF_054177405.1 Leptonychotes weddellii | reverse complement strand
TGAACCAAAGGCAGCCGCTTCACCAGCTGAGCCACCCAGGTGCCCCTATGCACAGATTTTAGATTTATAGAATGTTTGAGTCACTATTTAAAAAGTAAAGTATTTTTTTTTATTCTTATGTTAATCCCCATACATTACATCATTAGTTTTAGATGAAGTGTTCCATGATTCATTGTTTGCGCATAACACCCAGTGCTCCATGCAGAATGTGCCCTCCTCAATACCCACCACCAGGCTAACCCATCCTCCCACCCCCCTCCCCTCTAGAACCCTGTTTGTTTTTCAGAGTCCATCGTCTCTCATGGTTCGTCTACC
>NW_027727145.1:0-315 GCF_054177405.1 Leptonychotes weddellii | reverse complement strand
CTCCCACCTCACAATGACTACTCCCTGTGTCTTTTCCTGTAGGCAACGGTACCCATCACTCCTTTTAACTGTTAAGTGCTATCTCATTTCATCTTTGCAAAAGGTGTGGAGGTGTTGACCAGCATTAGTCTCATTATTCAGATGAGGAAATTGAAGCTCAGGGATGTTAATTAACTTGCCCAAGGCCACATATCTGGTTAAGGGGTCCAACATAACCTAGGAAATTCCAAAGAATTTCTTTCGCTGTTCTGTACTCATTCACTCACTCAACAAATATTTATTGATCTGTGTGTGCCAGGAGCTCTGCTAGGAATG
>NW_027727144.1:0-315 GCF_054177405.1 Leptonychotes weddellii | reverse complement strand
CCAGAGGAGACACAGCAGAGCTAGCCTCGATCCTCTTCTCTGTCCCCCTCACAGAGGACTCAGAGAACTGCTCCATCAACTATCTCTGTTTTTCCAGAGGTGCTAGGAAAATCTATGCCCGGCTTTACTTCTTGCTAATTGAAAGAAAACAGATTTTTCCAGGACTTGTGGCCTGAGCCTTCATTATAATGCATAAAACACATGACAGGAGCATCTTTCATCTTGATGGGCTGGCTAGATGCTCCCTGGCCTGTTTCTCTTAAGAAGGAAGGAAAGGCCCCAACAGCCCTCAAAGTCTCTAGGATGATGCTAGCC
>NW_027727143.1:0-5104 GCF_054177405.1 Leptonychotes weddellii | reverse complement strand
GGTGAATGGGATGAGATCCCAGTGGTTTCTTCTACTTCTTTGGTTCCTGGTAATTCGGTGATGTCTCTGCTTCTCTCAGCCGAGGTCCTTTTCTGGTCCACCCCCTAGCAACACTGCCGTCAAGGTGACTCCCTGGGGTGCAGTGCCCACGAACCCACTCTGGTTCTCTAAACATACACGGTGGGTGACTGCATTCTTTGTCCTGCATGCACTCACCCAGCCCTCTTTCCTGGCTCTGCCAGCGAGGCCACCAGCCAGTCCACGTAGACCAGTCCAGGTTGGTCCAAGCCACAGTGACCCCCAAACTGAAGGCAACACACATTAAATTCTCCATAAGCCCCTCTGTGGGGAGGGGAAGGAGGCGCATCCTGCATCTGTTCCACTGGTGTGCAAGGATGTGGGAGCCCTCAGCTCAGCATGCTATCGGCTTTCTCCAAAAATCCTTAATGAAAATCTTGCCCCTCAACTCTGTTTTTAAGTTGGCTGTTGAGACGGCATTGTGAATAATCTCTTTGTACCTCATTTTGAACATGGTTTCTATCGTTCCTGGTTCTTTGGATGTAACCCAAACCTGGTAGGAGAGGGAAGCACGAGCAGAAATCTTAGCTGGCCTCCCTTGGGGACTTTAGCATCACACGCTCCCAAGATCCCTGATTGTTAGAACACAGGTCTTCCCCACTTCCAAGTTGGAGCTCTTATGAGGCAAGAGGGTTGAATCCCTGAAGGAAAATAGAATTAGGATTTCTCTGTGTGTGTTTCCCTTGAAAATTGGTAGAGCTATATCTTCTTGGCCTCCACCAAAATTGACGTGGGCTTTCGACCAAGAGCAAGCAAGCCAGCCACAGTATTTGAGTTCACATTACAAATACATCTGTGGGTGCCTGGTACCCAGGAGTGTATCCCATGTAATCTCAACCTATTTCCCTAATTAAGACAACCGTGGTATGCTTTGGTTTACCTACCCCTTTCATTAGTATCCTCTGGGTGTCTAAGAGAACACTTTGGAAAAGCATCTAGACATTTTTTAAAATGATGGTCAAAGACAGTGGCTGATATATTACCTAATGTTTCACCTTATAAAGGTAACTACATGATAAAAAACCTATTAAAATTCAGTACCAGAAGATATTTCTATCCATACTCAAACTTGCGTGCTTTCTTTTATTTGCCAATGAGAGCTATATAACTTGATGTATTCCTCATTTTGCTTTGCCTGCCAGGAAGCTCAGCACTAAAGTGAGTGCTCCATTGCAGTGACTGATTCATCCCAATAAGCTGGTGTGTCTACTTTATTCCACTTTTAATTGGTTTCCATTATTTCTATCTTGAAAAGTTTTGCTATATTTTTGGATATTATTTTAACATTGTAAACCACCTGCAATCCTTTTTGTCCCCTTGATGTCATCAGGATATAAATCCTAAATACATATGAATAAAACTCACATTTATTCATTCCTTCAAAAATATTTATTGGCCACCTTCTACTTGCCGAGCACTTTGCAAGTTTCTCTCCATTGGTGAAGAGGAGGTGGTACCACTACCCTCCTTTTGGGACTTTCGTCACACTGTAGAATGAGAAACAGTGGTGAGCAAGCCAACCTTTCTTCCCCTGAGGGAGCTCACAGGGCACCAGGCTCATATGCAGGAGGAGGGGCACTAAGGACACAGGGCACTGGAGAAGACCCTGAGAAGGAAAGTCAGGACACGGTGGGGTTACGGAAGCCAAAGGAAGTGAGTGTTTCCAAAGAAAGAATAATCTCCTACGACAAAGAGACCAAGGAAGACAAGAATTGAGGTGTGCCCACCCAGCAACAAGAAGGTCATTAGCTACTCTGCCCAGAGCAGTTTCACTGGAATATTGGATGGGAGACGAAGAAGTAGAGGCAGTAAGTGTAGACAGCTCCTTCAAGAAGTTTGGCTATGGCAGAGAGAAATAGGCTGCTGGAGGAGGGTGTGATGGCTGTGCCAAGAGGGGACTCAGCCCCATCTGGGTAACTTCAAATGATTATTTGAATTTCGGTTGAGTTCCAAGTCTTCTTTTTTTTTTTTTAAGATTTTATTTATTTATTTATTTGACAGAGAGACACAGCGAGAGAGGGAACACAAGCAGGGAGAGTGGGAGAGGGAGAAGCAGGCTTCCCGCCGGGCAGGGAGGCAGATGCGGGGCTCGATCCCAGGACCCTGGGATCATGACCTGAGCCGAAGGCAGACGCTTAACGACTGAGCCACCCAGGCGCCCCAAGTTCCAAGTCTTCTTGTGTTTAGGGTGAATACTAATTTTCCAGAAAAGAGAGGGTCCCAGGATGCCTGCGCTAGCAGGTCAAGGAGGCAAGGAGGGGTGCAAACACTTGAACTGCTCACTGGTTGGCTATCTTCTCTTAAATATCACTGTGGCTGTGGCTGATATCTTCTCTGAGCACCCAGGATCCCAGGAGCACCTAAGGACTCTATTCTCGACTCCAATGTCTGGCACACTTGCCTGCCAGTCCACAGCTGGCCTCCATCCCAGCTTGACTTAAGAACACCACATCTTTCCAAAATCTGCGCGATCAATTCCTCCACACAGCAGAGGAAGAGGGTTGCCAACAAACCCCCACGAGCATGGGAGATACATTCACATTCCACTTACCCAGCCCTGGGTTCAGGTCCCATTTGGACCTCTGCTGGTTGCTTTTTTTGTTGACCCTGCATTAGCTTGATTCCCATTAAGGATGGCTCTAAAGACTTATGAAAGCAATCTGCAGTGTGGTTGTAATGTTGGGAGTCTAAAGAAGGAGCCAGATAGCTTTAAGGCAGAGAGAAGGGGCCATGTGAAGCTTTTCCAAATTTGCTTTCCCAATTGTTGAAGGAAAGTGCTAACTTTCTCCAAAATCATAGTGACTCAATATATAATTACACGATATTCCGCCTGTTCTCTCTTCTCTATCATGCACTTAACTTGTACATCATGTAAACATTCAATCAACTCTCTCCTATTTTATAATGAGAGCTCTGCGATTGCTTGCATTTCTTTCTTTGTTTTGGCTTCCAGGATGCTCATATTTGGGTTTTATTTTCAGATACAGCAACCTTCTTGAATATTTGGTTGGCATATTTATTTATCCACTTTCTTTGATACTTTTAATTTTGCTCATATTTTATTTACTTCCTGTACATGACATTTTTGGAAGCTGCTTCATTTTTTTTTTGGAAAATGAGGTAGGGAATAAATAAAATCAATAAACAATTTTGCAACTCCCTGTTTTATGAATTCACTCTGCTTTCAGCTTACTCTCATTTGTGATATAGGAGGGATTCTTAACTTGTTTTCAAAGATAAGCTCCTTGCTATTTCACTGCAGACTTCAGGTAGGGGTGTGTGTATGTAACAAGACACAGCAGAATGTGAACTTTGAAGAAAGACTGCCTGGGTTCAAATCCCAAATCCACCTCTAACTAGCTGGGTGACTTTAAGCGAGTTCTTTAATTCTGTGTACCTCAGCTTTAATTATGAGAGTAAGACTTACTTCTTAGCGGGATTGTAAGGATGAAATGCTAATACATTCACACATGGGAAGTGCTTAGACCAGGAGCTCACTTACTGTGAAGAGTTATTGTTGGTGCAGTCAGGTAATGCTGAAATCAAGGCTCTCTACAGAGGGGGAAGAAGAGGTGGGACCAGTATCTGTCCTCTCTCTTCCTGGGACATTAGCCAGCCTGTAGAGAAGAAAGACAGGGCTGGGCGTGCTGACTGGCTTGGAAATCAACCCTCTTTGCTCAGTCGGCCTGTTTCCTGGCGGACACTCTTCCTTGACACGGTCTCACCCTCATTTCCCAGCTTTATTGGTTGGACCAAAATACTTCTATATTTTGGGAGCTTTTGGGAGCTCTATTATTTGGTTGAATCCCTCTCTCAAGCTTTTAATTCCAATGGCTTAGACTTTCAGTTTGATTCTCTGTTATTATTAGTCAGGGAGTCCATTTTTATTTTTATGAAGTTCCATGGGCTCATTGTTGAAAGAGACAAAGAGTCCTAGAAAAAATGGCCCCATTGGAAGGCGTTTACTTGACACTCAGAGTTCTCCTTCCCAGAGAAGTTATTTTCAGCTCTATTAGTTGATTATTTGGGATTTACTGCTCTCTCTCTAAACAACATGTTCATATTGTTGCTTCTGGCCTGCTTATTAGTTTGGGCGGCTGGCATTATGTTGCAATCCCACTATATAGTGAAAATAAGGGTTGAGTTTGCTTCCACTCATGTCTCCCCACGTCACCCATTCTCCCCACATTCCATCCTTCCAGTGGTTATGCTCTCGGTTGATTAGATCACTACTCATTGTTTAGATTGTTGTGATTACAGAAACACCTTTGATGGCTGGGCAATGTAATGTGCTAAGAATACTTTTCCTTTCCCGCAACAGTTTTGTTTCCCATGGAACCAATACTTGTTTTCCTCACTTGCTTATTTTCCTATGAATTTATTGCTCATTTAATCCCAACCCTCTGACATTTGTTTAAACCTCCTCTTAGCCTGCTCAAATACATCAGGTATCTCATCAACCTTGTCTTTTTCTTATTAAGGGAGATTTTTATGTATTCAAAATATTAATCCTTTGCTAGTTATGTTTATTTCAAATACCTTTTCTCGTTGTATATTTTGTTTTTTCACTCTTTTAGTGGCATGTTACGATGAACCAAAGTTTTACTTTTTTTACATATTCGAATCATGAATATTTTCTTTTATATTTTTACACATTTTGTGATTTATGAAAAATTTCCTTACTTGGTGGTCATAAGAATATTCCACATTTTTTATAAAATGTTTAAGTTTTGCCTTTTTAACACTTAAATATTTCATCCACTAAGAATTGATTTCTGTGGTATGGAGGTTCTTCAAAAAGTTGAAAATAGAGCTACCATACGATCCAGCAATTGCACTACTGGGTATTTACCCCAAAGATACAAATGTAGGGATCTGAAGGGGTACATGCACCCCGATGTTTATAGCAGCAATGTCCACAATGGCCAAACTGTGGAAAGAGCCAAGATGTCCATCGACAGATGAATGGATAACGAATATGTGGTGTGTATATATATATATATATATATATATATATATATATATA
>NW_027727142.1:0-315 GCF_054177405.1 Leptonychotes weddellii | reverse complement strand
GGGTATAAAAAAAATCTTGAATACTATGTGGATGAGAATTGGAAATGTCCAAAATCAAGAAAATGGAAAAGAAACAAGTATTCACAATATTATGGTCAAAACCGAAATCATTTTAAAAGAGTATGTCTGATTTTTTTGGTACAACATGATTAAGAAATTATAAAAATAATAATAAAAAGAATATTACCTCTACTGAGGGCGAAATGAATTATTTGGAGGTATTAATGTATCTCAATACAAGAGTTTTATCTTCTCTAAAGGGGTTATTTCTCTAATAAATCAATTATGGGAGGTGTTTATTTCAGCATTCTAAGG
>NW_027727141.1:0-315 GCF_054177405.1 Leptonychotes weddellii | reverse complement strand
AGAGCCCTGCGGTGGGCTCTATGCACGCTCAGTCTGCTTGAGATTCTCTCTCTCTCTGCCCCTCCCACTTATGCTCTCTCTCTCCATGACAAATAAGTGAATCTTTAAAAAAAATGGTACTCATCTGCATGACTGAGTTTGTTGGCACCTCCTAAGTTTTGTGCAGAGGCTGGTGTCTCTCTTGCCTCCCCTTAATCCCGGTCATGACAGCTGCAGGGAGGCTGGAGCTCCTAAGTAAGCATCCTGAGGCCAGGAGCTAATTGGAACGTCACCACTGTCAGAGGATGGTCTACTACTGGACTGATTTTATAGATG
>NW_027727140.1:0-315 GCF_054177405.1 Leptonychotes weddellii | reverse complement strand
TTGTTTTAGTTGTGTCCTTTGACCGTTTTAGCAACAAAATGGGACCCCAAAACAGCAGTTGAAGACTCTGGGGCGGCTGAAGGTGCCTATGGAGCTCTTTTGGCTCACTGCCTTTCCTGCCGCTCTCCGGAATCTGCAGGGAGTTTTTCTTTTTTTTTTTTTTTAAAGATTTTATTTATTTATTTGACAGAGAGAGACACAGCGAGAGAGGGAATACAAGCAGGGGGAATAGGAGAGGGAGAAGCAGGCTTCCCGCTGAGCAGGGAGCCCGATGCGGGGCTCGATCCCAGGACCCTGGGACCATGACCTGAGCCG
>NW_027727139.1:0-315 GCF_054177405.1 Leptonychotes weddellii | reverse complement strand
GGGGCAGGGAGAGAAGATAAATTACCTTGTATTTTGCAAACTAAGCAACCACATCACAGTGACCATTGTCAAACCAGAGTGCCACTCCACCACAAGCATCAGGACTGCCATTAGCTCCAGGGTTATAAGGACCCCAGGGCTGAAGGTGAAGGAGGCATAAAGGAAAAGAAATCTTGCCTTTTGGCTCTGTGTGGCAAGCTCCCACACCCATTCCCCACAGTGAGGGGCAAGCCGCAGAGGCAGCTACTAGCTAGCTTGAAAGATCCCCAGAGGGTAGCCCCGGCCAGGGGTGGGAAAGGTCAGCAGCGCCCTTCC
>NW_027727138.1:0-315 GCF_054177405.1 Leptonychotes weddellii | reverse complement strand
GGGGTGGGTGGCACCGGCTGGGGGGGTCCTCGCAGGGTGGGGACAGCAGGGGTGCAGGCGGCCCCCGCCGACAGGGAAGGCGTCTCCCCCTGCGGCAACGGGGCATGCGCAAACAGGCGGCCCCCCCACCTCAGCCAGGGGCTCCCCGAGTCAGGCGGTCCCCCCACCTCAGCCAGGAGCTCCCCCAACTGAGAGTTGGCCCCCCTCACATAGCAGACTCCCCCTTTGAGGTGGCCACCACCCCTTCAGCAGAGTGGTCCTCTCTAGACAAGCGGTCACTCCCCCTGGACAGGAGGCCCCCCACCTCAGCCAGGG
>NW_027727137.1:0-315 GCF_054177405.1 Leptonychotes weddellii | reverse complement strand
CTTTCCAATTCTAAAAATCCTAGCTGTACATTTTCCAAGTTTGGGTTTTTAAAAAATTTTTAAATATGATCTCTTATTCTTTCATATGGATTTCTATTCCTCCTTAATCACTTAAATGATTTTAATTATTTTAATCTCTTTGAGTTTGTTGTAGAGTTCTATAATAATCTCAGATTAAAAATGAGTTGTTTTGAGACAATTGAATTCTGGAAGTAATAGTTCTGTTTTGGGAGATAAATACCCTGACCACCTCCTTGTATAATTTTCCCCCTTGTACAGATTATAATGTTCTATTGTGGTTTTTTTTTTTTTTTT
>NW_027727136.1:0-315 GCF_054177405.1 Leptonychotes weddellii | reverse complement strand
AGCGTCTGACGGTTATGTTCCTGGGCCTCATTAGAATTTCCATTCGAGTAACTTAGGACCTTCAGGGCAAAATAAAGTTTGAGACATGGACGTAGTATTTTCACATTCTCTAAAATAAAAGAAAAGGCCACATGATTAATAAATTAGATACCAGTATGATGTATTCATTAAAACATTTCTGAAAATACCATATACTTTCGGTTGTTTTCTCTTTCTCACTATAAACTTTTGGTGATTTTCTTCTCTTGAATTGTATGAAATATCTGTGCTTGGGTTCAAAGCCAATGGCCAAGAAAGAATTCTTGAGACGTCTTT
>NW_027727135.1:0-315 GCF_054177405.1 Leptonychotes weddellii | reverse complement strand
CCTGTTGACTAGTTTTGCTGAGGATCATTTCATGTGCTTATTGGCTTATATATCTTCTTTTATAAAATGCTTGTTCAAATTTTTGGCCCACTTTTTCTGTAGGTTGTTTTCCTTTTATTATTATTATTAAGTTTGAGACTTCTTTGTATATTGTCAATACAAAACCTTTTCAGATATGTTTTTTTATTTTATTTTATTTATTTATTTTTTTTCTGTGTGTTAGTTTTATTTTCTTTGCTTTGGTCTATACAAAAAAACCAATAACCAAAAACATAAAGCCAGAATAATAAAACTCTCTGCTGGGACCTCCCCCAG
>NW_027727134.1:0-315 GCF_054177405.1 Leptonychotes weddellii | reverse complement strand
GAAAGTCTGCTGTAACGTAAGCTTATCATTGCCAGAGCCATGCTCTCCGTGAGAAAGCGGGCAGTTTCTGGAGGAGCAGTATGGCACGCAGGTGTGGATCGGGCAGACTTTCCAGCGTGCCATCGGTTGGTAAAAATGATTCAATTTGTGAATATGTGTTGAGACTTCACCTCGTCATTGGCCATCAGAGGTTATGACACATTGTTGTGGATGCCTGCTTAGAGCCTGATGCCAATCTTCAGAAAGTGAGGTGGATGTTCTGCCTGTCAATTCAAGTTGTCTTGGGCGGGACTCAGCAAAACACTGTGCTCTTCC
>NW_027727133.1:0-315 GCF_054177405.1 Leptonychotes weddellii | reverse complement strand
ATAAACCCATTTTTGCTGGTTAAAAAAAAAAATTGGCATCCATGTTCATCAGGGATATTGGTCAGTAATTCTTTTTTCTGGTGGAGTCTTTGTCTGGTTTTAGGATCAAGGTAATGCTGGCCTCATAAAAAGAGTATGGAAATTTTCCTTCCATTTTTATTTTCTGGAGCAGTTTCAGAAGAATAGGTATTAATTCTTCATTAAATGTTGGGTATAATTCCCCTGGGAAGCCATCTGGCCTGGAGTCTTGTTTTTTGGGAGATTTTTGATGACTGCTTCAATTTCCTTGCTGGTTATGCATCTGTTCAGGTTTTC
>NW_027727132.1:0-5104 GCF_054177405.1 Leptonychotes weddellii | reverse complement strand
TTTCTCTGCTTGACTCATTTCACTTAGCATAATCTCCTCCAGTCCCATCCATGTTGATGTAAAAGTTGGGTATTCATCCTTTCTGATGGCTGAGTAATATTCCATTGTATATATGGACCACATCTTCTTTATCCATTCATCTGTTGAAGGGCATCTCGGCTCTTTCCACAGTTTGGCTATTGCGGACATTGCTGCTCTGAACATTGGGGTGCATATGGCCCTTCTTTTCACTATATCTGTGTCTTTGGGGTAAATACCCAGTAGTGTAAATAATCAAGTCAAAAAAGGGGCAGAAGACATGAACAGACACTTCTCAAAAAAAGACATACAAATGGCTAACAGACACATGAAAAAATGTTCATCATCATTAGCCATCATGGAAATTCAAGTCCAAATCACATTGAGATACCACCTTACACCAGTTAGAATGGCAAAAATTGACAAGGCAAGACAACAAATATTGGAGAGGTTATGGAGAAAGGGGAACCCTCTTACACTGTTGGTGGGAACACAAGTTGGTACAGCCACTTTGGAAAACAGTGTGGAGGTTCCTCAAAAAGTTAAAAAAGAGATTTTTAATACATTCATTTGTTTGTTTGTTTTTATCATGAATAACTTCTGGATTTACATATATGTGACGTATTTACATCCATAGCTAGTATTATTTTTAGGAATGTTCAAACCGTCCTAAACTTTGGCCCCTAGGAATCTCTTCAAGTGGCTTCTGAGTCAACCCCATTAAGTATAATGTTTGTTATACACTTTTTTATGCCCTTTATTAGGTTGTGGAATTTCCTTCCTCATTACAGTTTCCTAAGCAATTTTGTCATGATTAGAAGTGAAATTTTATCAAATGTTTTTCTGCATCTACAGAGACAATCATACGGTTTTTAATCCTTCATTATTGTGGTGAATTTCATAAATCACTTTCCTAATGTTAAACCAACCTTTTTAAAAATTCAAGTATAATTAATATACAGTGTTATATTAGTTTCAGGTGTACAATATAGTGATTCAACAATTCTATATGTTACTCATGCTTGTCACAGTTTGGTGTACTCTTAATTCCCTTTATCTATTTCACACATCCCCTCCTCCCCTCTGGAAACCACCAGTTTGTTCTCTGTATTTTAAGACGCTGATTTTTGTTTGTCTCTTTTTTCTGGGTTCATTTGTTTTGTTTCTTAAATTATACATATATATGTCTACATTATATGGTATTTGTCTTTCTCTGTCTGACTTAAGTCACTTAGCATTATACCCTCTAGCTCCAACCATGTCATTGCAAATGGCAAGATCTAATTCTTTTTTGTGGCTGAGTAATATTCCATAATGTATACATACCACATCGTCTTTATCCATTCATCCATCAATGAACACTGGGTTGCTTCTATATCTTGGCTATTGTAAGTAATGCTGCAATAAATATAAGGGTGAATATATCATTTCCATTTAGTGTTTTCATTTTCTTTGGGCAAATATCCAGTGGTGGAATTACTGTATTATATGATGATTCTATTTTTAATTTTTTGAGGAACCTCCATACTGTCTTCCACAGTGGCTGCACCAATTTGCATTCCCACCAACAGTGCATGAGGCTTCCTTTCTAACCCTGACCCTTGTCAACACTTGTTTCTTGCGGTTTTTTTATTGTAGCCATTCTGACAGGTGTAAAGTGATATCTCATTGTGGTCTTAATTTGCCTTCCAATCTCAAGGCTAGACCTTCTTGGTGATGATGCATTAATCTTCTTATGTATTGCTGGCTTTCATTGTTCTGCTGAGGTTTTTTGCATTTACACTCATGAGAGAGATTGACCTACAATTTTACTTTTTCATATTGTTCTCATCAGGTTTTTGTTACCATAGTCATGCCAGCCTCAAAAAGTGAATTGGGGATTTTTTTCCTTTTTTTTTTTTTTTTTAAATTTTACTTATTTATTTGACAGAGAGACACGGAGAGAGAGGGAACACAAGCAGGGGGAGTGGGAGAGGAAGAAGCAGGCTCCCCACTGAGCAGGGAGCCCGATGTGGGGCTCGATCCCAGGACCCTGGGACCATCACCTGAGCTGAAGGCAGATGCTTAACGACTAAGCCACCCAGGCACCCCAATTTTTTTCCTTTTTTAAATTATCTGGCAGTTACAGTACTTATTTCTTCCTAAATGTTTGGTAAAACTGGTAGTAAAGCCAATTGGGTCTCAATATTTCTTTGAGACAATATTTTAAAACTATTGAGTCAATCTCCTTAGTCATTTTAAGACTGTTCCTCTTTTCTATGTCTTCTTGATAAACTGCATTTTAAAGGAATTTGTCCAATCCATTTTTTTTTTTAAGATTTTGTTTATTTATTCATTTGAGAGTCAGAGAGAGACAGAGAGAGCACAAGCAAGGGGAGAGGCAGAAGGAGAGAGAGAAACAGACTACCCACTGAGCAGGGAGCCCAATGTGGGGCTTGATCGCAGGGCCCTGAGATCATGACCTTAGCTGAAGGCAGATGCTTAACCCACTGAGCCACCCAGGTGCCCCTAATCCATTATTTTTAAAATGTATTGGTGTAAGGGTGTGTATCATATATTCTTACCCATTTTGTATCAGTAGGCATGTATTCTTGTTTGCTTTACCAGTAGAATTCATTGGGGCCTTTGTCCTCTTTCTTTCTTTTTCTTTCTTTCTTTCTTTCTTTCTTTCTTTCTTTTTAAAGATTTATTTGTTAGAGAGAGAGAGAGAGAGAGAGAGAGACGACAGGTGGGGGGAGGGGCAGAGGGAGAGGGAGAGAGAAAATCCCAAGCAGGCTCCACGCTGAGCACAGAGCCTGATGCAGCTCATGATCTCATGACCCAGAGGTCATGACCTGGGCCGAAATCAAGAGTCTGATGCTCAACTCACTGTGCCACCAAGGTGCCCCTGTCCTCTCTTTTTCTTAATAAATTTCAACAAAGGTTTTCTATTCATTTAACTTTTTCAAAGAACCAACTTTTGATTTTGTAGATCCTTCTCTTTCTAAGGCAAATTTGTTTCCTTTATCATTACCATCTGCTTCATCATTCCATCCTTCTACTTTCTCTGCTGTCCCATAAGCTTGATATCTAATATTTTTATGATTTTTTATTTCCAACTATTTTCCCATTTCCATTTTAATTCTTTCTGGACCAATGAGCTGTTTAAAGGTCTATTTTTAATGTCTAGATGTACGGTTTTCTCCAGGTTTTTGTAGTTGCTATTGTTTATATGCTCCAGCATAATTGCACTGTGGTTTGATACGTATGTGATGCCAGTCCTTCTAAATCTGATGTGGGAAGCTTTATAACCTAGAAGATGGTCAGTTTTCATGGGCATTCCATATGTGCCTGAAAAGGATGTGTTTTCTCTAATTTTGAGGAGTAATGTTATATATTGTCTATATACTTAATATTTGGTTTGCTTGATTTATCAATTATAGCTTGTCCACTATGATTATCTATGGAGAGCTATATTAAAATCTCCCACTATTAACATGAATTTTTATGTTTCTTCTTTCAATAGTCAATTTTTTATTTATGTACTTTGCAATTAAATATGAATTTCCTACACATTCATTTCTTTTCTTATTTTTTTTTAAAGATTTTATTTATTTATTTATTTGAGAGAGAGAGAGAAACAGCATGAGAGGGGATAGGGTCAGAGGGAGAAACAGGCTCCCCGCCAAGCGATGTGGGACTCGATCCCAGGACTCCGGGATCATGACCTGAGCCGAAGGCAGTCGCTTAACCAACTGAGCCACCCAGGCGCCCATTTCTTTTCTTTTTTTAAAGATTTATTTATTTTAGAGAGAGAGAGAGAGAGCAAGAGAGACAGCACGTGGGAGGAGGGGCAGAGGGAGAGAATCTTCAAGCAGATTCCCTGCCGAATGTGGAGCCCGATGCAGGGTTCCATCTCACAACCCATGAAATCATGACCTGAGCTGAAACCAAGAGTCAGACGCTTAACCAGCTGAGCCACCCAGGAGCCCACACATTCATTCTTATGCATTGAATCTTTCCTCATTATCTTTATCTTTAGTGAATCTCCAGTGAAACTTATTTTCTTTAAATTCTTTATGTCAGCTTTTGGGGAGTTAATATTCAGTTGGTACATATTTTCCCATTCATTGACTTTTAATCACTTGAGATAATATCTTATAGGTATACCTCTTGTAATCAGCCTATGCATAGGATTATTTTAACTCAGTCTTACACTCTCTAACTGTAGAGGTTAGTCATTTTACATTTATTATAGTTACTGATATGCCAGATTTGTATGCATTACTATAATATTATATGCTTACATTTGTCCACTTTTTCTATTTATATTTTCCTCCTCCTTTTTCTGCCTTCTTTTGGAATGATTGAGTTTTCTACCCACTCATTTCATTTTTTTCTGTATACTTTGTTTGGAAATTATATTTTCATTCTTTTCATGGAAGTCCTCTGCATGGCTATATCATAGTTTATTCAACCAGTCACCTACTGATGAACGTATGGGTTGTTTTCTGTCTTTTGCTATTATACATAGCACTGCAATAAATAGCCTTTTACCATTTCCACATTTTTAGAGTAGTTTCTAATATTATGAAAACTATCTTAGATCTTCAAGTATATGTATGTTGCTTATAAAGACTAAAAGTAAAAAGCATCTTTAACCTGTCTTGAAATATACAAGGGCTTTCAAAAACTTTAATGACCAACACCCTTCCAACACGCATTTTATGTTGTCTAGAATTTTAATACTACACTGCTTTTTGACCTATAAGTCTAATATTATTAACATTTTTTTGTATTATAAATGCACATTAGATTTACCGACATATTCGTCAATTTCTTTTCTTGTATAACAGGTCTTCCACCTGCTAGCACCTTGGAATTCACCTGATTCCTTTGTTCTGAAAATTGGTGTCCTTCCACTATTCTGGATAAATTTCCATCTGTAATTTTTAAAAATATGATCCATCCTCCCTACCTCTATTAAGACATATGTTACACCCTATCATTATAGCCTCCCTATTTCCCATCTCCTTTTTTCATGTTTTGTTCCCCTGTATGTCACTAAGCTGCATTCCAGAACATGTTTTTGACCTATCTTCAAGTT
>NW_027727131.1:0-315 GCF_054177405.1 Leptonychotes weddellii | reverse complement strand
TTTAGGTTCAGTTGATTTAAGCATTTGGAAAAGCTGAAATATTTCATTTCGCTGAAAAGAGATTTCCTACATTTGATGGTTTGGAAGCCATTTCTTCTATCTTGTCACTTCTAAAGACAAAAGTAAAGGGGTTAGGGCGCCTGGGTGGCTCAGTTGGTTAAGCGACTGCCTTCGGCTCAGGTCATGATCCTGGAGTCCCTGGATCGAGTCCCGCATCGGGCTCCCTGCTCGGCAGGGAGTCTGCTTCTCCCTCTGACCCTCCTCCCTCTCATGCTCTCTGTCTCTCATTCTCTCTGTCTCAAATAAATAAATAAA
>NW_027727130.1:0-315 GCF_054177405.1 Leptonychotes weddellii | reverse complement strand
GATCTAGTCAGTGTCAGTGGATTGATTCAGTGTGAATGGTTCTTTTTTTATGCCCAGATATAACATTGTAAATGTGTTGATTTAAATATTTTATGCAAACAGCACAAGTTACAGTGATACCTACAATGCACAATTCATTTAATTCCACATTAAGATGGAACTTTGCCTACTCTATAACAGTTTTGTGAATTTTCCTTCCCAGTCATGTGCTTCATGGAATTCTTTGCACTTGGTTATGTCATATGTCTTAAATACTTAGTTTTTTTCCATAATGCTGTTATTCCTCCCCCACCACCAAAAAGCTTATTTTGAAAG
>NW_027727129.1:0-315 GCF_054177405.1 Leptonychotes weddellii | reverse complement strand
TGTGTGTGTGTGTATGTGTGTGTATTAAACAAATATCTTTGCTTTCTTCCCCCCGTTATGCCCTTACCCGGTAACGTAAGATGTACCGACTTTATATCATACCATTTAAATGTTGTTAACATTACATTGTGGTATTTACAATACAGGATATCAAGGAGAAGAGTGAACATGACCTACTGTTTCGCCTCCTCCTCTGGGGAAAGGGTTAGCGCATTTTGGTTATGTGCAAGTGGTCGTATCATTTTGGGTGGGGGGTATGATCATATTATCTCTATTAGAGAATTAAATACAGTCTACAGAGATGCACAGAGTGAG
>NW_027727128.1:0-315 GCF_054177405.1 Leptonychotes weddellii | reverse complement strand
ATTTGGGGAGAATTGACATATTAACAATGTGAAGACTTCCAGTCCACAAACACGGATTATCTCTCTATTTAGATATTCTATTTCCCTCAGCAATATTTGGCAGTTTTTAATGTACAAATCAATATGTGATGTTAAACTTAGTCCCAACTCTTATATTTGCCTTGTGGCTATTTTAAATAAAAACACTTTCTTAATTTGACGGTTGGATGGTTCATTGCTAGTATAAGAAAACAAATGATTTTTTTAATTTAATTTAATTTTATTATGTTATGTTAGTCACCATATAATACATCATTAGTTTTTGATGTAGTGATC
>NW_027727127.1:0-315 GCF_054177405.1 Leptonychotes weddellii | reverse complement strand
CAGGAACACAAGTAGGGGGAGAGGGAGAGGGAGAAGCAGGCTTCCCACCGAGCAGGGAGCCCGATGTGGGGCTCGATCCCAGGACTCTGGGATCATGACCTGAGCCGAAGGCAGCCGCTTAACGACTGAGCCACCCAGGCGCCCCTGGGAGAAGATTTTCAAAGTACATATAAATGACAGAGGACTTGTTTCCAGAATATAGAAAGAACATGTACAACTCAATAAGATGGCAACCTAGTAAAAAATGACACATGATCTGAACAGACATTTCATTAAAGAAAATACAAGAATGGCCGATAAGCATATGAAAAGTTA
>NW_027727126.1:0-315 GCF_054177405.1 Leptonychotes weddellii | reverse complement strand
TCCTCCCTCCCGGGGTCAGAGGTGCCCTCCGCGAGGCAGGTCCTCACCCAGACCATGGCTTCTCGACCACCTCTGACACCACGACCATGTGGAGTTCCAGAGGAAGAGCAATGGTCTGTCTGGCCGTGAAGTCTCATCCTCTCTTGTGAGACCTGTCGAAATTCCTCTCCAGTTGAATCATAACTGGAATTATAACTTTTTCAATCCACTGCAGTTTGGGAATGGATATCTTCACCATGTGATTTTTCTTTCCCCTTTCTATTTAATACCGAGGTTACCTACTAGATAAGCAAAAGAGAGATTATTGATGAAATG
>NW_027727125.1:0-315 GCF_054177405.1 Leptonychotes weddellii | reverse complement strand
TTTGACCCTGTGGGAGACAGGAAGTCACTGAAGAGCTTTATGCCAGAATGACATAAACAGATTAATGTTTAGAAAAATCACTTTGTGGGGGCGGAGCAAGATGGCGGAGGAGTAGGAGACCTGGATTTCATCTGGTCTCAGGAATTCAACTGGATAGGGATCAAACCATTCTGAACACCTACAAACTCAACAGGAGACCGAAGAAAAGAATAACAACAACTCTATGAACAGAAAAGCAACCACTTTCTGGAAGGTAGAACGTGCGGAGAAGTGAATCCAAGGTGATATTCGGGAGGATAGATGGCGGGGGAGGGG
>NW_027727124.1:0-315 GCF_054177405.1 Leptonychotes weddellii | reverse complement strand
TCCTGATTTATAAAGCATCCAGTCGAGAGTCTGGGGTCCCAGCCAGGTTCAGTGGTGGTGGGTCTGGGACTGATTTCAGCCTCACAGTTGATCTCGTGGAGGCCGGCGACGCTGCCAACTATTACTGCCTGCAGGGTAAGGAGGCTCCTCCCACAGTGCTCTGGGTCTAAACAAAAACCTCCCCAGGCGACTGCTCAGTGAGGCTCAACTCCCTCAGATGTTGCTCCTCATGACCCGGGGTCTCTGGGTGGTTTGGGTAAAAGGGTCAAACTATGAAAGAGGAAGATCTCAAACTGACATGTGTCTCTGTGTGTG
>NW_027727123.1:0-315 GCF_054177405.1 Leptonychotes weddellii | reverse complement strand
CAACCATTTATAGCAAGTTTAATTTCATTTATTGTGCTTAATTCACTGATATGTAGAAACAGTGCAAAATATCATTTTACTAAAGAAAGAGATTAATAATTTTTTTTCATTTTCTTTAAGTGAATAGGTGTGTGTGTGTGTGTGTGTGTGTGTGTGAGATATAGTAATGTGCTCAGGAAGGCTACCCTCTAAATATTAAGTTTTCTATATTCTGGCATAGACCATTGACAAGTTCCCCACCAAAACCAATATGGAATAAGTCCAAAATTGTTAAGACAGGAAATATAAGTAACAAAGTCCAAAACTAAAATGGAG
>NW_027727122.1:0-5105 GCF_054177405.1 Leptonychotes weddellii | reverse complement strand
GGAAATCGGAGGGAGAGATGAACCATGAGAGACTATGGACTCTGAGAAACAAACTGAGGGTTTTAGAGGGGAGGGGTGTGGGGAATGGGTTAGCCCAGTGATGGTATTAAGGAGGGCACGTACTGCATGGAGCACTGGGTGTTATACGAAAACAATGAATTGTGGATCCCCACATCAAAAACTAATGATGCATTGTATGGTGACTAACATAACATAATAAAATAAAATTAAAAAAAAAGAAATTATACATTCATACCCAAACCTTGAAATCCAAACTGTCCCCAAAGGATTTTTTCTTATTCCTCCAACCCATCCCATAGTTACATGTCTCTTCTTCTCAACTACATCAACACTTTCTCTAATTAGCTCAATTCCATAGAACATCTACAATTATTTCAGAAATGCTTTGCCTGTACCATATAAAAACCCAAATCTACTGAAAAGGAATTTAGCTGTTTGTAGTTTTTCTTTTCCATCTTTTTCAAGACTGAGGGTCTATGGCCACATTTATAAGTTACTTGGATAAGTTCTTTCTTTCTCTCCCTTATTTATTTGAGAGAGAGAGAGAGAGAGTGAGAGAGGGAGAGGGTAGGGGCAGACAGAGAGGGAGAGAGAGTATCTTATGAAGACTCCCCGCTGAGCACAGAGCCAGAGGCAGTGCTTTATATTAAGACCCTGATATCAAGACCTGAGTGGAAATCAAGAGTCAGACACTTAACCGACTGAGCCACCCTGGTGCCTCGAGTTCTCTTTTTTTTTTCTCTTCATTGTGGTTATGGTATTTATTTGAACTACAACAGACTTTCTTTGTTTCAGTTGGCTTTCAGTTTTAGGTTCCCCCCACCCCCAGCATCCTTTGCTGATTTAGTTCTATTTTTTGCATATGAAGTCCACTAACAAGCTCCTAAAAGTAAAGATAATTCAAAAAGATGCACTCACTGGTGTGCCTGGGTGGCTCAGTTGTTAAGCATCTGCCTTTGGCTCAGGTCATGATCCCAGGGTCCTGGGATTGAGCCCCGCATCGGGCTCCCTGATCAGCAGGAAGCCTGCTTCTCCCTCTCCCACTACCCCTGCCTGTGTTCCCTCTCTCACTGTCTCTCTCTCTGTCAAATAAATAAATAAATAAAATCTTAAGAAAAAAGATGCACTCAGAAAAGGTCACTCCCATCTACCCTGCTACCTCACTCGTAACAACCCCTTGCAGGTAACTAACATAACTAACATCACTGTCTTCCAGTGTATCTTTCTTGTGTTCCTGTTGGTGAAGATGAGGAGATACAAGTATGTTTTCTTATTTCTCTTTATTTTTTTTACCAAAAAGTAGCATATATAGATGGTCTTTTCACTTTGCTGTAACAAACCCCACATATTAGTTCATAGAAATCTTCCTATTCTTTTCCATGGTTGCTCCAACACAGGTAGGTAACAGTTTATTCCACTAGTCTGCCTATACTTGGATTCTTAGATAGTTTCCAAATTAACATTTTGAAAAATCAAATGATGCCACAATGAATAACATAGCACAATTAGCTTTTGTATTGTTTGAAATGGATATACAGGGCAAGTGGGATGTTGAAGTTCAGGGTGAATGCATGCACGTATTTGTTAGAGATTGCCAAATTCTGTAGGGGTTGGACAGTTTGGCATTCTCACATGTCCTGGAATTTCTTGATCTGGGAAGGCAATTGTGGTCCACAGTGATGTGCAGTATTGGCCGGTGCCTCTAAATCTGGTTTATTGTCAGAAGTGTTTACCGTTCTTTCTCTCCTGTGTAGCCCCATCTCTTGCCTCAGTAACCAAACCTGCTATAGCTTTTCACTTCTCACCTGGAGGGAAAGTAGTGCTGACTGCATTCAATCTTCACCTGGATTTTGCTTCTCACTGTTCAGTAGAATCTCCCACTTTTCTGGTGGTCAGGATTTACTCTTCCGAGAACCCCGCCTTAGGGCTGGGACCTCCTGCTGAAATCAGAAGACAGAACAGAGTCAAGAACTGAACATGGGAAGAAAGGAGTAAGAGGAGAATCAGAATGTGTGGGCAGAAGTGAGCATTTGGAAGGGGCACATCTGGGATGATTTGTGCCCCAGGAATTCAGGTAGACTGGGAAGAATTGTGGGTTGGGAGAAGGGAACTGTGAACTCAACAATAATCTGGAACAACGATGATGCATGGGAGGACAGTTCCCATTTACCTGAGGAGGAAGATAAGTGAGTGACCACGATTCTCAAGCATCTTCTATGTGTTTGGCATTGGGGTTGGTGTTTTAAGCCTGCTGGTATTTTTGCTTCATTCATGTGAATAGAATTAGTTGGGGGACACCTCCAACAGCTAAGTTTTGGTAAACCTTAGAGTGAGTAAGAGGAAGCTAATTCAGAGTAGTCCATTCTTCTTTAGATTTCTATTCCTTTTCCAGCTTAATTTGGCTCAATAAATAAACACGGAGTGCTTTTTGTAACTCAGGACATTGTGGACTACAGGTAGATCCTACCCAGCCTTTGCCTTCACTGCTCTCTTGGTCACCACGTCCTCATGAGGGTGACACGGCTCAGTCAGGCGGTGTCAATCCAATGTGGAAGGTGTGAGAATAAAGTGGTGTCTTGGGAGCCTTGGGGAGCCCCCAAAGATTTCTAGAGGAGGTAGTGCTTGTCTGAGCTAAGTGTGGGTAAGAGAAGGAGAGGGAACTGGAAGAAGGGGATGGAATTTCAGGCAGGGAGAGGATCCTCTAGTCTGCACACATGGCCCAAAGAATGAAACACCAGGACAGGTGTGGGTGAAACTGGGGATACTGGATATTAAACAGGAGGAGGAAAGTGTGGTGGGTTGGACTGTCTTTGGGAGTCCCTTGTTACCTTCTGTCATGGGGAGGTGCACATACTTCTTGTAATCCATAACCCAACTATCTGCACATTATTTTTAGTTGTTAAAAATCAGTAATAACATAGCACTAGTACAATATTACTAATAGTAAATGGTCTTTTCTTGAGAAGGTAATTGGGCAGTGGGGACCTAGAAATTTGTCATGTCTAGGATAACCCAGTGGCTGCATGATATTTGGCCAGAGGCCCTGGGTGAGCGCTGCTGGACTGTAAGCTTACGTGGATTCATGGTATTCATTATCCTCTTCCAGAAATTGTCCCATGGAGAATAGGGAGTCAAAACAAGCCTGAGCTCTCTACTGAGATGGGTCTTGTCTGTAGTCTTCTACAGTGGGGCAAGATTTATCATCCTGTCCTTGTTCCAGAAATATCAGAGTGATGGGTGTGCTAAAAAATGTACTGTACCCAGAAAGCTGCTAAGAACATTTTTGTAAGTGATATGTTGGCCTCACCAAGATCTATATTACTTAATTATATTTATTTTCATGTTATTATTTAATATTGCTTCTAGTAACCTTTGGGACAAAAGCAGTGCTTCCCACAGTTACAGTGTTCTTTCCAGGTCTAAAAGAAAAAGAGTGACTTCCAACTCGCTGAAGTTATAGGATCTGAGTTACCAACAAACTGATTTTTTTAGTACGAGCATCGGATTTGGCTGTTTCCCTGAAGAATGTAACCTGAGTTACTCATCAACTACCTCAGAACTTCCTTTTTAAAGATAAACATTTCTTCCTCCAGCAACAAAGATGTTTTGAGTATACTCTTCGCACATTTTTTTCTCTTCCCTATTCTCCCCCTTCTCTTTCCTTTCCTATCTTCCCTGCAATCTGTTGTTTCTCTCCCAAATTATGTGCTTTTAAATCTCACTTGGCCTTTGTTACCTAACGCAGGCTTCCAGTGTGATAATGGATTAACCTGGTCTAGTAACATTCTTAAAACTTGTGTGTTCCTTACTATTCTTTTGTTGCAATTGGTAGAGCCATCTAGAACTTTCATCTCCTAGCTGGAGGGGGATTGTGTCTCCCTAGGTTTGTTTTCTTCATTAGGAAACTTCTTTTTTTTAAAGATTTTATTTATTTATTTGAGAGAGTGAGAGAAAGCGCATGTGCATGAGTTGGGGGGGGCAGAGGAAGAGGGAGAAGCAGACTCCCTGCTGAGGCTTGATTCCCAGGACCCTGAGATCATGACCAGAGCGGAAGGGCAGACGCTTAACCTACTGAGCCACCCAGGTGCCCCTTCATTAGGAAACATTTTAACATTGCAGAAAGCACCCTTGAGCCATCTCTTCTTTTGGTTATTAAATGCGGTCACTATATTAGTGAGCTATTTGAGCCAATTTTGCTTTTTTTTGTGAGAGTGACCCTGTTGGCCAGTCTTTGCTGCTCTTTCTCTGAGTTCCTACTTTTTCTGGGATTGCTTGGCATATTGCAGTTCCTTGGGTTTATTCCTTTGGGCTCACCAGAAAAAAATGAAGTGCCACTCTGTAGTCTAGGAGCAAATATATACAGATGAAAGGAAATAAAATATTCACATTAGATGAACATTTATGAAACTCAGTAGCAAATGTATCCTATTAAGATAGAATCATTGTGTGTTATAGACAAGGTTGTATATTTCATGTTTATTTTCACCTGAAACCTGAGGTCAGGGTGTATAGGAGAGTTCCTTGATTTTTATCAGTTGATGTCAATTCTAAGTGCCTTGTTGAACGCAATTTTTATAGTAAGTCAAGTGATTCTCTTGTATTTCCTTGTTAGATGAGCATATTGCATACTAAGAATGACAAAAATACTATTTCCTTCCTGATAGCACTGGCTAGGACCATGGTTAAAGGTACAATTTTGAATTGTATGACTGATAGTGGTTGCTTTTAATTTTCAAATCAAGTTTAAAGTTGGCTATGGGTTTTTGAGAGAGAAAATTTTCAATTTAAAGAAGTTTTCATTTCAATCTAGATAGCTGTCTCTTTTAAAAAACCAGGAATGAGGGTTGAATTTTATGACATGTTTTTTTTCAGATTCTCTTGAAATGATAACATGATTTTTATCCCTTACTCCATCTCAAATATAATGCAATTTCATGTAGTATAGTGTATCAGCCTGAGAAATAATTTGATGTAGATGCATGATCACACTCCTGAGATAGATCCTATGGTTATGAGGTTGCCTTCATAGTTAGTGTTTAGTGTTCCTTTAACTCTGCTGTATTCAATTTTTTAATAGTTTTCTA
>NW_027727121.1:0-315 GCF_054177405.1 Leptonychotes weddellii | reverse complement strand
TATTTTTTTTAAAGATTTTATTTATTTATTTGACAGAGAGAGACACAGTGAGAGAGGGAACACAAGCAGGGGGAGTGGGAGAGGGAGAAGCAGGCTCCCCGCAGAGCAGGGAGCCTGATGTGGGACTCGATCCCAGGACCCTGGGATCATGACCTGAGCCGAAGGCAGTCGCTCAACCGACTGAGCCACCCAGGCGCCCCATAATTTATTTTTTAAAAAGGGGAAAATAAAGATAATTTTACTTAAGTCTTCCCAGTTTCTATGCCTCTGTTCCCTTTTCTTGCCTGACTACACTGGCTATAATGTTAAATAAAA
>NW_027727120.1:0-315 GCF_054177405.1 Leptonychotes weddellii | reverse complement strand
TTTTTTTTAAAGATTTTATTTATTTATTTGAGACAGAGAGAATGAGAGAGACAGAGAGCACATGAGAGGGGGGAGGGTCAGAGGGAGAAGCAGGCTCCCTGCCGAGCAGGGAGCCTGATGCGGGACTCGATCCCAGGACTCCAGGATCATGACCTGAGCCGAAGGCAGTCGCTTAACCAACTGAGCCACCCAGGCGCCCGAAAATCAAGAGTTCTAATACTCGCCCTTTATACCCCTCAGAAGGGTTGTGAGGATCAATGGAGAGAATTGTACTAGTGCTTCACATATTTATACAGATTTACGTTGTTGTCATCA
>NW_027727119.1:0-315 GCF_054177405.1 Leptonychotes weddellii | reverse complement strand
AGAATACATCCACGACCTCTACTAGAAACAAACAACGATCTCCATCTTACCTAACCTGTTCTCAGATAATGTGTCCTATTAAGTAGATCTCCACACTGGGTTCTTATAGCTGGTATTTAATGTCCTATAGGCCTGGAATTCTTTCCTTATCACAGCCGCTTCTTACATGGTTATGAAGTCATCCATCCATCCATCCATCCATCTCTCTACCCATTCAATGAATAAACATTTATTAAGAGCCTGTTACTTGCCAAGTGTTTTGAAACTTGGTGTCCATCCCTTCCCTTTGAGAAGCTGATGGTTCAGGGGATTCAT
>NW_027727118.1:0-315 GCF_054177405.1 Leptonychotes weddellii | reverse complement strand
GGGTCCTGGGATCGAGTCCCACATCGGGCTCCCTGCTTGGCAGGAAGCCTGCTTCTCCCTCTCCCATTCCCCCTGCTTGTGTTCCTGCTCTCGCTATCTCTCTCTCTGTCAAATAAATAAATAAAATCTTTAAAAAAAAAAAAAAGTCTGCTGACATTTTTGTGATCTATCTCATTCTCCAACTCCCTGGAGTATATATGATTTGATTTAGTTATCTGTTGCTGAAAAACCCAAAATACTAGTGCCTCCAATAGGATATAAATGTATTTCTCTTTCACATAATAAAAGTATTGAGGTAGGCATCCTGGATGTATT
>NW_027727117.1:0-315 GCF_054177405.1 Leptonychotes weddellii | reverse complement strand
AGAATACATCCACGACCTCTACTAGAAACAAACAACGATCTCCATCTTACCTAACCTGTTCTCAGATAATGTGTCCTATTAAGTAGATCTCCACATTGGGTTCTTATAGCTGGTACTTAATGTCCTATAGGCCTGGAATTCTTTCCTTATCACAGCCGCTTCTTACATGGTTATGAAGTCATCCATCCATCCATCCATCCATCTCTCTACCCATTCAATGAATAAACATTTATTAAGAGCCTGTTACTTGCCAAGTGTTTTGAAACTTGGTGTCCATCCCTTCCCTTTGAGAAGCTGATGGTTCAGGGGATTCAT
>NW_027727116.1:0-315 GCF_054177405.1 Leptonychotes weddellii | reverse complement strand
TTGACAGTTTGGAGTAGTAATGGTCAAGTAGTTTTGCAGTGTACCTCAAATGGGATTTTTGTTATGTTTTTCTCATGACTAGACCGGGGGTTATTTTTCTTTTTGTCTTTTTAAGAAAGATCACTGTGGGAGCGCTTGGGTGGCTCAGTTGGTTAAGTGTCGGACTTCTGCTTAGGTCACAATCTCAGGGTCTTGGGATCGAGCCCCACATTGGGCTTCGTGCTCAGTAAGGAGTCTGCTTGTCCCTCTGCCTCTCTCACTGCTCCTCCCGCTGCCCCTCCCTGTCTCCCTGCTCGTGTTCTCCTCCTCTTTCTC
>NW_027727115.1:0-315 GCF_054177405.1 Leptonychotes weddellii | reverse complement strand
ACCTTGGGAAGCCCATTCAGTCACTGTGACCTTGAAGAGACCGGTGACCTTCAGACCCTTCACTGTAACTTGGAGAGACCATTCAGTGTGACCTTGGAGAGACTGCTCACTGTGATTCATTCATGTCAGCCACTGTGAACAAGTCATGCACTAAAACGTGGAGGTGTTCACATCTCCCCCTGAGCCCCGGCATCTGTCTGTGAAATGAGGCAGTTACAGCAGTTCCGTTTCTCCGAATCTACCCTGTGGAGACATGGGCACACGTGCAGGCGTATATCCAAGGAAGCTCTTTTTTAAAAATCACAATGCTTTATT
>NW_027727114.1:0-315 GCF_054177405.1 Leptonychotes weddellii | reverse complement strand
TTGACAGTTTGGAGTAGTAATGGTCAAGTAGTTTTGCAGTGTACCTCAAATAGGATTTTTGTTATGTTTTTCTCATGACTAGACCGGGGGTTATTTTTCTTTTTGTCTTTTTAAGGAAGATCACTGTGGGAGCGCTTGGGTGGCTCAGTTGGTTAAGTGTCGGACTTCTGCTTAGGTCACAATCTCAGGGTCTTGGGATCGAGCCCCACATTGGGCTTCGTGCTCAGTAAGGAGTCTGCTTGTCCCTCTGCCTCTCTCACTGCTCCTCCCGCTGCCCCTCCCTGTCTCCCTGCTCGTGTTCTCCTCCTCTTTCTC
>NW_027727113.1:0-315 GCF_054177405.1 Leptonychotes weddellii | reverse complement strand
CCCCACATCGGGCTCCTGGCTCAGCGGGAAGCCTGCTTCTCCTTCTCCCTCTGCCTCTCTCCCTACTCATGCTCTCTCTCTCTATCTCTGTGTCTCAAATGAATAAATAAAATCTTAAAAAAAAAAAAAAGAAAAACCATATCATTTAAGAAAAGGTGAAAAGATAAGCAACCAATGGAACTTTAATAAGAACAGTAAGACTACCAAATTCTTGGCTGGTCAGATTCCATTGATCACAGGAAGTCATGCTGTGCAAATGACCCCTTGAAGAACCAAAAATATAACCTCAGAATTCGCTCTTTAAAGTTGCTTTCC
>NW_027727112.1:0-315 GCF_054177405.1 Leptonychotes weddellii | reverse complement strand
TTTCCTTTGCTGTGCAGAAGCTTTTTATCTTGATGAAGTCCCCAAAGTTCATTTTTGCTTTTGTTTCACTAGCCTTTGGAGAAGTATCTTGAAAGAAGTTGCTGTGGCCAATGTCGAAGAGGTTACTGCCTATGTTCTCCTCTAGGATTTTGATGGATTCCTGTCTCACATTGGGGTCTTTCATCCATTTTGAGTTTATGTATGGTATTAGAGAATGGTTGAGTTTCATTCTTCTGTACATAATTGTCCAATTTTCCCAGCACCATTTATTGAAGAGAACGTCTTTTTTCCATTGCATATTTTTTCCTGCTTTGT
>NW_027727111.1:0-5105 GCF_054177405.1 Leptonychotes weddellii | reverse complement strand
CCTGGGTGGCTCAGTCGTTAAGCGTCTGCCTTCGGCTCAGGTCGTGATCCCAGGGTCCTGGGATCGAGCCCCGCATCGGGCTCCCTGCTTGGCGGGAAGCCTGCTTCTCCCTCTCCTGCTCCCCCTGCTTGTGTTCCCTCTCTCGCTGTGTCTCTCTCTGTCAAATAAATAAATAAAATCTTTAAAAAAAAAAAAATTTGCAAGTGTCAGCTGATTGAACGCTAAAGAAAATTGGAGCACTATTGAATTGTGTGTTGATGAAGTTCACTTTAATTTGTATCCATAATCTAATTTGAGTATTATCCAATTTTAGAAGGCTCATTTTTAGGAAGCTAGAAATTAAAATTCCCTGGAGTATAGTAGTATTTAGGTCAAATCCAGGTTCCAAACTTAATTTTTTGATTTACTTATTCTTTACCTTGTTAGATTACAGGGATGAGAAATTATGTCTTCTAATATAATTATCTGAGTATTGTGATAGGCAGAAAAAAAAGAATGGTCCCCCAAAGATGTCTGCATTTTCATCCTTGGTACCCATTTATTGTTATGTTACATTTCAAGGGGGAGTTATGGTTGTGGATGAAATTAAGGTTTCTAATCAGGTGACTTTAAATTGGGAGATTTTTCTCAATTATCTGGGTGGGTCCAATATAATCATGGGGGATGTTAAAGGATAGAAGTCAGGGGAGAAGTCCTTTCAGAGTAATGAAATGTGAAAAAGACTCAATTGGACATTTTGGCCATATAGATAAGGAAGGTCAGTTTGGATTTTGTTTCTGCTTACTGTATTCTGCTAAATTAGCTCCATGTACACACATTTTTGGAAAGCACAGGAAAAATTTCTAGAAAGGGAACTGCTGTGGACTGAATTGTATCCACCCCCCTCCAAAATTCATATCTAGAAACTTTAACCCCCAATGAGACTGCATTTGGAGTAAAAAAGTGATGACAGTTAAATAAGGTCATAAGGGTGGGGTCCTGATAGGATTAGTGCCCTAATAAGAGATACCAAAGAGCTCTTTGATGGAAGGACACAGTGGGAAGGAGGCTGTCTGAGAGTCAGGAAGACAGCTCTCTTTGGAACTGTGCTGGGATTCTCATTTAGAAATATGCTGGGATCCTGATGTCAGAGATGGTAAGAAAACAAATTTCTATTGTTTAAGCCACCCGGTCTATGGTATTTTGTTATGGTAGCCCAAGAAAACTAATACAGAAACATAATGAGTGAGAGGAGCACAAGACAGATTTTTTTATTGCAAAATTCTTAAAGATTTGAATTCTTGAATTTTAGAGTGACAGTGACTGTGGTTCTCTTACTCCTTGAAGGCTTGACTGACCTCAGGCCTTAGTTTCTTCCAGCTCCAGCTCATGAAATCTGTGGGTCAGTCCTCCTCTGCTGCAGGGATTGCTATGATGTCATTCATAATGTCAAATCTCTACCTTCCCACTCTCTTTTACCCTGTGTTTCCCTGACCTTCTTGAAGTTGCTTCAAGCCTCAAGCTGGCACAGTACTTTCCCTCTGTTTCTTTTCAGAAGTACATTAACATTACTGGCATGTCTTACTTCCATGGGTCCAAAACTACTAACAAGGACACAAAATAAATGGTAAAAAGAGATTAGAGTAGAATACACAGAAATCATTGCATCCCACACTCTAGTACGTGGCATTCTAAGTGGTTGCATGCACTTTCAGTATGCATAGTTCACAGGGGCTGTGGCTGTGAATAGATATAGACACAAATACAGAGAGAGAGAGAGAGAGAGAGAGGGAGGGAGGCTGGGAGAGAGGAAGAGAGAGAGAGAAACTTCCTTTTTTTCAAACATTCCAATGATTCATAAAATAATGAATGTTCCATAGGGAAGGTTGTTAAATGGAATATGGGCATAGTACATAAAAATGAGTTTGATTTTTCCTGTGTCTTTTGAATTTTATTAGTATCTTTTTATATCAAGAAACTAGATCCACTAAGAAGTGTCTTTGCCTGAGATCTCATGAAAAGGAAAAAAAAATACCGTGTTTTTTATGACTCAAATCTTATTCTTTTATTGATTCATTGGTTACCCTCCTTTTATAGTATTGATTGGTTCATTAACAATCACAGGCAAAGAAGCACAGTGTGTGGTATGTGATGGGATGTGTGGCACCAACCAGGGCAGATAAGGAGTGCCTCCTCTTCCTTGATCACTCACAGCAAAAGGGAAGAAGAAGTCCAGTTCTTTGTCCACAGACAACAACTATCACTAAGGCACAGTAGGCCAATGTGTTTGTTCTGTACACTATACATTTTATTTTGTCTCCTGGTTCTAGTTTTAATCTTGTGGACTAACATCTCTGTCTCATCTCTCTATTGTATAACAGCGGTAGTGAAAGAAGGAAGATCTCTTCTTGTTGCATAAAAGCCAAGGAAGAAAATCTTCGAAGTGGACAGAGAGAGAAGTTTGTGTTCTCCTGGAAGATATAAAAGAAAACTATGGGTATTAAGATCTCTGAATACATTTTATAATCATTAATCATTTATAATCATTGTAATTGTCATTTATAATCATTATTTATAATCATTAATTATCAAGGATTTTTTTTAAATGATAAAAGATAGGCTCCACTTGCCCTTTGCTGAAGATCATTCAGCCACACATAGAAATCAAATTAGAAATTTGGTATCCTTAAATCTGCAGGCCTTTCCTGCATGTGCTGACTGTTTAGAATTCAATCATCATCCAAGGAATTGCCGTTGTGCAATGACTGGAGGTGATTTTGGGGAAAATAGTATGAAATGAATGAGATAGAAAGGGTAGGCCGTTCCATCCCTTTTTCATCCTAAAATGCTTAGCACCTTCATACTCAGATATACTCATTTCCACCAAAACAATCTGAAGAAAGGCCCTAATAATCCAATTAGGGCCACTACCTCAATAAATTAGAGAAAGCAGCAATGAAGACAACTAACACTTCCACTACCCAGCTTTCATACTATTGTTCAGTATCAATAACCAGGATCTCTGCCTCCTAGGATGTGTGGGGAGATGCTGGGCAGGTGACAATTACAACTGCAACATCAACTACACACACATACACACATACACACACACACACACACATACACACCCTATTGCACTTCAATTTAAGCTGCTTCCAAAACTTCCTTTCTTCCCTAGTAGTGCCAGTATCACTATTTTGCTTTCCAATTGCAAGAAAATGGACTAGGAATGGATTCAGTCTGGCCAGAATACAGAATAAAGGATTTAAAAAATCATACAAGAAAATAAATTCTTCTTACTCAGGCAACACCCAGGCAAGAGGAAGTGATGTCAAAGAGATGTCTTTTAGTGCATGCCCTGTGTTTACTTCAGGCTGCAAGCCCTCAGCACATGCTTCTTTGGCCCACTGGACTTTATTTATAAAACATAAATTCAAAGATAACTTTATTAAAAATTTCAAGACAGAAACTTCAAACTCACACCCAACCATGAGCCCTACTTAGTTTGGGATCTTGTGTGACTCACCAAAATAAATTTCTAGACTCAAGATGGAACTGCTCCTGATTAGGGTGCCACATCAGTAAACTGGAACTCAGGTAGCTTTTATGTCCCTATAAATGCTCCTTTTGACCAGAATTGCAGTACATCTACTCAGCCAATCCCCAAAAGCCATGCCAACTCTGGGCTCCATACTTACATTCTTGTTTCCTATTCTGTATCCTCTAAAAGCTTCCTGACTTCTGCCCCATTTTGCAGTTTTCTTGACTGCTTTGTGAAGTTTTAAATAAAGTTCATTTGTATAACCTAAATTGCCTTCTTTAATTATTTTTTAGCCGATGACAATGGTCACATACCCATAGACCAGACCTAGATGGATGGAATCTGGATAGAGAAAGGAGGAAATGTGTGAGTAAAATGAATATCTGCTGAAGAATTCTAATTTATTTTCCACGCAAGGAAATCTTATTTATCACTTAGGTTGAAATAGGAGGATTTGATTCATCATTTTCCCCAAAGATCTTTTCTTTACTAGACAGAATCCCCAAGAAATTATCAGTATTGCTAAAAGCTAAAACTCAAATAAACCATCTAAAACAAAACAAAAACAGTACGGAAGTATTATAAAAGTCACATGGTAAAATAGCAGTATTTGCAGACTCTCATAGTATAGAAGGTAATTCTGAGAACCATCTTGATGTTGGTGACTCAATTGCTTAACGTCACTACCTTTAGGAATTTGTTCTTCACCAGCGTGAAAGCAGAGGACTGTAATTTATAAGCTAATGTAACCATGTCCTACAGGCCAAATTCCCATTACAACACATGAGAGGTTGAAATCCAAGAATGAAGACATCGCCTGGGACTGTGGCCTTTGAACCCCAAACATAGCCAGGCTTTGAGAAACAGTCTCACAATTTGTGCTTATTTCTTATCAAGCAGATGTTTTTCAGGAAGCAGCAAAAAAACACATGTTTTGTTTTGTTTTGTTCAATTTTTTAAAGGAAATAGGGGAGTTCCCAGATTCTAAGCAGTATGCTTGTCTTCCTAATCATGCAGAAAACTCTCAGAAAAGGTTAAACCAACCAGTTGTTTTGTTTTTCAAAGTCTTCAGGAAAATGCAGCATTATTCCTAATGCTTTCCACTAAAGTAGCAGCAACTTCCATAGAAACTAGCCTGTACAAAACTCTTGTTTCACAGCAGAGAGATGGGGGAAGAGAACACTCAAGCACGAGAAAGGTGAGGGTAAATTCAAAATCACAGGAGTCCATGGGAGTGACACAGTGGCCAGAGAGCACAAAAGACCTCATAGTGAGCTTCTGACACACTTCGAGTAGCTCAGTTCTTTATTATTCAAACAAAAAAAAAGAAGACTATTTTCCCCTGACAAAGATTGGTATAGGTCATTGAACAAGAAGGAGCTCTTGCGGGGCGCCTGGGTGGCTCAGTTGGTTAAGCGACTGCCTTCGGCTCAGGTCATGATCCTGGAGTCCCTGGATCGAGTCCCGCATCGGGCTCCCTGCTCGGCGGGGAGCCTGCTTCTCCCTCTGACCCTCCCCCCTCTCATGTGCTCTCTGTCTCTCTCATTCTCTCTGTCTCAAATAAATAAATAAAATCTTTAAAAAA
>NW_027727110.1:0-315 GCF_054177405.1 Leptonychotes weddellii | reverse complement strand
TACATCAAAAACTAATGATGTAATGTATGGTGATTAACATAACATGATTAAAAAAAAAAATTTACTCTCTTAATACCTTTCTTATATATCCCACAGCAGTGGCGGCTCCAGTCATCATGTTGTATATGACATCCTGAGTACTTACTTACCTTCTAACTGGAAGTTTGACCACCTTCCTCCAATTTTTTTTTTTAACTTTTAAAGGATTTCAGCTGCATCTATTTGTTTTGTTTCCAAGTAAATAGTAATGCTAGCCTTTTCCATTCATGGACTTTTATAAAAAATGAAATGAAATAATGAAATGAAATGAAATGA
>NW_027727109.1:0-315 GCF_054177405.1 Leptonychotes weddellii | reverse complement strand
TCCTCCCTCCCGGGGTCAGAGGTGCCCTCCGCGAGGCAGGTCCTCACCCAGACCACGGCTTCTCGACCACCTCTGACACCACGACCATGTGGAGTTCCAGAGGAAGAGCAATGGTTTGTCTGGCCGTGAAGTCTCATCCTCTCTTGTGAGACCTGTCGAAATTCCTCTCCAGTTGAATCATAACTGGAATTATAACTTTTTCAATCCACTGCAGTTTGGGAATGGATATCTTCACCATGTGATTTTTCTTTCCCCTTTCTATTTAATACCGAGGTTACCTACTAGATAAGCAAAAGAGAGATTATTGATGAAATG
>NW_027727108.1:0-315 GCF_054177405.1 Leptonychotes weddellii | reverse complement strand
GGGCTCCCTGCTCGGCAGGGAGCCTGCTTCTGCCTCTGACCCTCCCCCCTCTCATGTGCTCTCTCTCTCTCATTCTCTCTGTCTCAAATAAATAAATAAAATCTTTAAAAAAAAATAAAATAAAATAAAATAAAATCTTTAAAAATAAATAATAAAGTAAAATAAAAATAAAAAATGAAGATAAAAAGCATTAGAAGAAGACATGAGAGAGTCATTTTTAGACTCTAAAGCAAAGTCCTTTCTAAGCATGCCACAAAACACAGAGCTCATAAAAGAAAAGACTGATTAAGGAAACTAAAAACAACTTTTTAATTC
>NW_027727107.1:0-315 GCF_054177405.1 Leptonychotes weddellii | reverse complement strand
CTGCTGCACTCAGGCACCCCCAGTCTTTCTGTGACCCCGAGGGTCCTGAGACCACACTGTCCCGGAGGGTTCCACCCCCCGCTTAGCCACCAGAGTGACGTCCCTCAGCGGAGCACACTTTTAAAAGTTCCGATTTTGTGCTCCGTGGTTCTATCAGTTGCCAGAAGCGGCCGACGGAGGCCCCTCCCCCGCCGTCTATCCTCCCGAATATCGCCTCGGATTCACTTCTCCGCACGTCCTACCTTCCAGAAAGTGGTCGCTTTTCTGATGAGAGAGTTGTTGCTCTTCTTTTCTTCCATCTCCTGTTGAGTTTGT
>NW_027727106.1:0-315 GCF_054177405.1 Leptonychotes weddellii | reverse complement strand
TCCTGATTTATAAAGCATCCAGTCGAGAGTCTGGGGTCCCAGCCAGGTTCAGTGGTGGTGGGTCTGGGACTGATTTCAGCCTCACAGTTGATCTCGTGGAGGCCGGCGACGCTGCTAACTATTACTGCCTGCAGGGTAAGGAGGCTCCTCCCACAGTGCTCTGGGTCTAAACAAAAACCTCCCCAGGCGACTGCTCAGTGAGGCTCAACTCCCTCAGATGTTGCTCCTCATGACCCGGGGTCTCTGGGTGGTTTGGGTAAAAGGGTCAAACTATGAAAGAGGAAGATCTCAAACTGACATGTGTCTCTGTGTGTG
>NW_027727105.1:0-315 GCF_054177405.1 Leptonychotes weddellii | reverse complement strand
TAGCATTCCTATACCAGTTGGTATTGGTGAACAATGAATTCTCTCACCAGTTGTCTTTTTCTTCTTATTATGTTATGTTAATCACCATACATTACATCATTAGTTATTGATGTAGTGTTCTATGATTCATTGTTTGCATATAACACCCAGTGCTCCATTCAGTATGTGCCCTCTTTAATACCCATCACCAGGCTAACCCATCCCCCCAACCCCCTCCCCTCTAGAACCCTCAGTTTGTTTCTCAGAGTCCATAGTCTCTCATGGTTCGTCTCCCCCTCCGATTCCCCCCCTTCATTCTTCCCCTCCTGCTATCTT
>NW_027727104.1:0-315 GCF_054177405.1 Leptonychotes weddellii | reverse complement strand
GGAGGGGGAGATGAACCATGAGAGACTATGGGCTCTGAGAAAGAAACTGAGGGTTCTAGAGGATAGGGGGCTGGGGGGATGGGTTAGCCTGGTGATGGGTATTAAAGAGGGCCCTATTGAATGGGGCACTGGGTGTTATATGCAAACAATGAATCATGGAACACTACATCAAAAACGAATGATGAAATGTATGGCGATTAACATAACATAATAAAATAAAATTCAAAAAAATATTTAAAAAAAAAGAATCCTACAGGGATTCACCTATAGTAATCAGCCATATGGTTCCAGCTAGAGAGAATTTCATTAAAATTT
>NW_027727103.1:0-315 GCF_054177405.1 Leptonychotes weddellii | reverse complement strand
CAGGAACACAAGTAGGGGGAGAGGGAGAGGGAGAAGCAGGCTTCCCACCGAGCAGGGAGCCCGATGTGGGGCTCGATCCCAGGACTCTGGGATCATGACCTGAGCCGAAGGCAGCTGCTTAACGACTGAGCCACCCAGGCGCCCCTGGGAGAAGATTTTCAAAGTACATATAAATGACAGAGGACTTGTTTCCAGAATATAGAAAGAACATGTACAACTCAATAAGATGGCAACCTAGTAAAAAATGACACATGATCTGAACAGACATTTCATTAAAGAAAATACAAGAATGGCCGATAAGCATATGAAAAGTTA
>NW_027727102.1:0-315 GCF_054177405.1 Leptonychotes weddellii | reverse complement strand
GTTGTGGTTGGAGGTCCCTCGACTGGCTGGCTGGCCGGCCATCCTCACGGAACGTGTCCCATGCCTCAGGATGGCTCCCTCTTGTCCTCATGTTGATGCGAGCGTTGCCAGAGAACAGCCCAGAGGAGCCGAGGCGGATTCCTGGGCAGGGGCTCCAGCCAGCTCGGTCCACCTTTTCCTGGAGAACAGCCCATCTTTTCTGTGACGGTTTTTCCATTGTTTCTATTACTGCCTCCAGTGAGGTCCCTGAGGCGTGATTGGAGAACGCATCGTCTGCTCTTCCTTGGGCTTTCCCCTGGGTGACCTCCATATTTA
>NW_027727101.1:0-5106 GCF_054177405.1 Leptonychotes weddellii | reverse complement strand
CTTCTGCCCCTCTCTCTCTTTCTTCTTCTTCTGGGATCCCAATTTTCTAATGTTGTTTCATCTTATGGTATCGTTTAGCTCTCGAATTCTGCCCTCGTGATCCAGTAGTTGTTTATCTCTCTTTTTCTCAGCTTCTTTATTTTCCATCATTTGCTCTTCTATATCACAAATTCTCTCTTCTGCCTCATTTATCCTTGCAGTTAGAGCATCCATTTTTTTATAAAATATTTTATTTATTCATTTGAGACACAGAGATACAGAGAGAGAGAGAGAGAGAAAGCATGAGCAGGGAGAGAGGCAGAGGGAGAGGGAGAAGCAGCCTCCTCGCTGAGCCAGGAGCCCGATGTGGGGCTTGATCCCAGGACCCCGGGATCATGACCTGAGCTGAAGGCAGACGCTTAACCATCTGAGCCACCCAGGTGCCCCTAGAGCATCCATTTTTGATTGCACCTCATTAATAGCTTTTTTTATTTCAACTTGGTTAGATTTTAGTTCTTTTATTTCTCCAGAAAGGGTTTTTCTAATATCTTCCATGCTTTTTTGAAGCCCAGCTAGTATCTTTATGATCATCATTCTGAACTCTAGTTCCAACATCTTACTAATGTCTGTATTGATTAGGTCCCTGGCAGTCGGTTCTGTCTTGTTCTTTTTGTTGAGGTGATTTTTTTCCGTCTTGTTATTTTGTCCAGAGGAGAATAGATTAATGAGAGAACAAAATGATAACAGGTAACGATGTCCCCAGAAAATATACACTAAACAAATCAGAAAAGACCTGAAACCAGGGGAAAAGGAAGGGAAAGAAAGGGAAAAAAAAGATAAAGATAAAAACAAACAAAAACAAAACAAAACAAACAAAAAAATAGAATATGATCAAATATGATCAGGCCGGTGCATAGATCATGTTTGTCTTACAACAGGACAAAAAAAAAAAACAAGGTAACTGAATATTTCTCAATTATCAATGGCTATCATTTCTGCAGCACCTTACATATATCATCTTATTTAATTCCTTAGAACAGTCCCATGGGGTTGCATTTGTCCTTGTTACCCCCATTTTATGGTTGAAGAAATTAAGACACTAGATTTTGGGTGTATTTTGGTCTGTTAGAAGAAACTGCCTCCCAAAATTTTAAAGAAAGAAAAACTTATATATGTACAAAAATAAGGGTTAATATGATGAAGGGATGGAATATGACTGTAAGGATGAAAATTATAAAAGATTTCATAAAAGGAATTGATAAGATAAGAAGTTGCTTGAAAAAAGAAAGAAGAGGATTTAAAAAAAAAAAAGGAAGAGAATGTGATCAGGCAGGAGACTAGAACAAAGCCATACACTAGAGATTTAGGGTATATTTTGATCTGTTAGAAGAAACTGTATCCCAAAATTTTAAAGAGAGAACAACTTATATATATATACCAAAAATAAGGGTAACTACTATGAAGGGATAGAATATGACTCTAAAAATGAAAAATAAAAATGTTTTTTAAAAAAGGGATTGATAAGATGTTGGTTGAAAAAGGGAAAAAGAAAAATTCAAAAAAAAATGACAGTTAAAAAAAAATTTACTTTTAAGGACTAAAGAATCATGGGGGGAAAGCCAAGAATTCTATGTGCAGTATTCCCCTAGTGTTGGAGTTCTGCTGTTCTCATTGATCAGTAAACTTGGTCTTGGCTGGGTATTCTTGCTGATCTTCTGGGGGAGGGGCCTGTTGCTCTGATTCCCAAATGTCTTTCCCAGAGGCGGAATTGCCCCGCCCTTGCCGGGTCGGGGCTAAGTAATCTGCTCGGGTTTGCTCTCGGGAGCTTTTGTTCCCTGCAAGCTTTCTGTACAGCTTTGGAGAACAAGAGTGAAATTGCAGTCTCCCAATCTTTGCCCCGGAGGAGCCGAGAAATTGGGGCCCCACTCCTTAGTATGCCCCCAGAGAAAACTAGTCAATCACTCCCATCTCCCTGGTCTCCAGCCACACTCCGTGCTCACCCAGCCTGTGACAGAGCATTTCTATCTCTGGCACACAACCCCGAGTGGAGTCTCCAAACCCAGCAGATCCCTGTGGTGCACTCCCATGCCACTTCTCCCAGGGGAGGAAGGGGAGTCTCCCCAGATCTGCCACTTGTTGGGTCCCTGCTGGAAGAGCAGTGGCCCGACTGTGCCGTGGATCATGGTTTATGGCAACCCCGAGGTGAGGGCCCACTCCTCGGCTCCATCTCTGCAGCTGGCTTCCCTGCTCCGTTACCTGGGAGCTCTGCCACACTCAGGCACCCCTGGTCTTTCTGTGACCCCAAGGGTTCTGAGACGACACTGTCCCAGCAAGGGTTCCACCCCGCACTTAGCCACTGGAGCGACGTCCCTCAGCAGAGCCGACTTCTAAAAGTTCCAATTTTGTGCTCTGCTGCTCTATCACTTGCCAGAAGTGGCTGACAGAGACCCCCTCCCCCACCGTCTATCTTCCCGAATATCACCTCGGATTCACTTCTCCGCACGTCCTACCTTCCAGAAAGGGGTCGCTTTTCTTGTCAGAGAGTTGTTGCTATTCTTTTCTTCGATCTCCTGTTGAGTTTGTAGGTGTTCAGAATGGTTTGATCCCTATCCAGCTGAATTCCTGGGACCAGACGAAATCCAGGTCTCCTACTCCTCCGCCATCTTGCTCCTCCCCCTGAAACTCACTAAACTCTTACACATATTCTGAATCAAGTCATGTTTGTCTTACAACAGGACAAAAAAAAAACAAGGTAACTGAATATTTCTCAATTATCAATGGCTATCATTTCTGCAGCACCTTACATATATCATCTTATTTAATTCCTTAGAACAGTCCCAAGGGGTTACATTTGTCTTTGTTATCCCCATTTTATGGTTGAAGAAATTAAGACTCAGAAAGATTAATTCATTCAGCCAAGATCACACAACCAGCAATTTGCAGAGCTGATGTTCAAACCCAGGCAGTCCAGCTCCAAAGCAATATCTTATACCTGTGTAGGGAAGCAAAGATCAGACAGGCTCATATCACCCCTTTATGGTGACCTTCCACCATCGTCACTGCACTTTCAACCTGTGTCATTGCTCAGGCCCCTCCCTATACCAGGAATTCCCTTACCCCACATCCCACTGGATGTCATCATTCCCTCCACTGAATTTCCACAATTACTTTCTATATGTATTATGTAAATGCATATATCAAGCATTTAATGAGCACTTACTATGCACCAGGACTTGCACTAAGCTTTTTATGTATATTATTACCTCTACATCAGTTTTATGTCAACTTACTATGATTACCCCTATTTCATAGCTGAGGGAAACAAAGTACAAAGAGGCTAAATATGACAAGGCCTCTCTTTCACTCCCTCCCCAATTCCAGACTATAAAAGGGAGTTTCAAAAATGACTAAGAAGGCCAATGCCACTGGCCAGGGTACTGAAGCCCCATTAGTTTTCAGATCAGCCCTGGTATCTACAACTTCCCCCTAGCCACTTGGCACTGCACACTTTCCCTCCTGGATCTTCCTTCCATGATACCGAACCTCAACCTTCATTCAACAGATACATATTGAGGGCCCATTACATTCCAGGCACTGTTTCAGATGCCCAGAAGCTTATCTCCTGTTGGGAGGCAAACATGGTAGATAGATATAAAAGTACATAGAGCATATGACTAACTGATGATCTTTGCTTAAGAGAAATTATTCAGAACTAAATAAGGGCCATTGATTATTTCTGCAATTGACTAGGATCCAGACATTTTACAATTTCATAAAATTGTTAAGGCACAATAAATCATCTCCTGTCTAATAGAGACAATAACCCTAAAGTTTAGTATTTTATTGCCCTGCAAGACATTAACCAGTTTTAATCTAATTCAACAATCTTATCTCAGCATACCTTTTTTCCCCCTGTAGAACTGACTGTAAAATCCCATTTTCTTATATTCTTCTTTTGAACTGGCCTTGTTATTAATGAGTTAAATAAAATGATGCCATGCGCATAATATCTAACTACATGAGAATTATGTTTTAACATTTTTAGGATTAGACTTGACAATTATATTCAGGAAATTAAAATGGTAGATGTGATCATGAGTGAATGGGTGGTCAAGGAAAGCCTCTCAGAGGAGGTGGTTATGTGAGTTAAAGATCATAAAAGAGTTTGATATGCTAAAATGGGAGTTGATGTCATTCCAGGTGGAGGAAACAGCTGAGCAAAGAATCTAAAGAAGAAAAAGAGTTAACTTATTGGGTGCTGTGCTGGTAAATGTGTAACAACTGGCTGGATGTGGTCAGGGGAATTGGGGAGGAGAGGAAGGGAGGCACTCCTGATTTGTAGCATTTGCCAATTCCCACCATTTTGAGCTGCCAACAAAGATCACTGAACACAGAGTTGGAAAACAATGCACACAATGAACCATGTAGGATGGTTCCAGCACACCCTTGGGCTATTCCAGAAAAAGAAGTAAAGCCAGAAAAGCAGGGGAGATGAAGAAGAGAATTTCAGGAGATAAAAAAGAGGCAGGCAAGGGGCAAAACTTGGAAGGAGATCTTAGGAGTTTAAATTGTATTCCAGTTATGATGGGAAGCCATTTGAGGGATTTTTAAACCCAGGAGCAACAGTCCATCTTCCTTTCTACCTTCTTGATACTTATCTTTAAAGGAAGGCGGAAGAGAAAAAGGAGGAACATAAATTCCTCTCCTAGTTTTGTTCATTAGCAAAGAATATGCCCTAGTGCCTCACCTCCTACTTTGTAAGTCTTATCAACAAATACCATGCTGTATAATTTGTTCCATTTTGTCTCAGTAGCAAGCACCCAATTTTTTTGAAAGAAGGTAAGTAAATTCATTCTTTTAAAACTATACAGAAAAAGAACGGTTAAGTAAATTGTTTAAAAATGTGTTGTACTGTTTCCGTGCACCCCGATGTTTATAGCAGCAATGTCCACAATAGCCAAACTGTGGAAAGAGCCAAGATGTCCATTGACAGATGACTGGATAAAGAAGATGTGGTATATATATACAATGGAATATTATGCAGCCATCAAAAGGAATGAGATCTTGCCATTTGCAACGACGTGGATGGAACTGGAGGGTATTATGTTGAGTGAAATAAGTCAAACA
>NW_027727100.1:0-315 GCF_054177405.1 Leptonychotes weddellii | reverse complement strand
ATAAATTAATCTTTAAAAAAAATTAGAAGTCATGATCCCTTTTTAGAAATTACTGTTTTGAACAGGAAAAAAGTTGACACTGCAATAGATATGTTTAAATGTGTGATACTTTAGATAGTATATGAATGATTGTAGGGAGTATTATGGATATCATTTATTAGAGAAATTATAGAAGGTGCCATGGAAATATGCTAGCAGGTGTGGCCTGGGTGAATATTATTCAGTGCTCTATTCCCTGTGGTAACTGGGAAAGAAACTTCAGGAAAGCTGTCTTCAAAATTTAGATTTTAGTCATAGTTTATGCTCTGATGTATC
>NW_027727099.1:0-315 GCF_054177405.1 Leptonychotes weddellii | reverse complement strand
GGACTTGAATCCTCTTGACTCCTCATAGGGGATTAAGTTTCCATGCTCTATCAGTTGAAGCTTTTTGTATTGCTCCAAATCAGCCTCAGAAGCTGCTTGCTGTGCCTTTGCATAATAGGTGAGAAGCAGCCTTTCATCTTTGGGATTTCCCGCATCAGGGTCTGATTGTACCTAGAGGAGATTTATCCAGAGTAGCTTAACTAGTATTTTTTTCTTCATACTTAAAGCATACATCCAGTTTTCTTGCCTTTATATGTTCTCAGACAGCAGTGACAATATCTGTATGGAGATCAGGACGCCTGTTTTCCAAGGAGT
>NW_027727098.1:0-315 GCF_054177405.1 Leptonychotes weddellii | reverse complement strand
TGGTCTCACGTAAATCTGTCTTATCTTCCTCCCAAGACTATAAACCCTGTGAGGGCTCAGCCTAGATCTCAGCATTTTCTGTATCTTGCTCAGTGTGTGGCTTCTCTAATTGCAGCAATAGTGATTCATTACTATTACTTCCTACAGCATGCATTTCTTTCTATGATTATTATGTAAAAAATACTTCTCAAATTATTTCATTTTCTTGGCTATCAAGGAGAACATTCTACAGCATAAGAACCTCACAGATAATATGTATCTGGGTTGAAAATGTATATTCTACAGATTAATAATGAAATAAAACCAGCATACACA
>NW_027727097.1:0-315 GCF_054177405.1 Leptonychotes weddellii | reverse complement strand
GGGGCAGGGAGAGAAGATAAATTACCTTGTATTTTGCAAACTAAGCAACCACATCACAGTGACCATTGTCAAACCAGAGTGCCACTCCACCACAAGCATCAGGACTGCCATTAGCCCCAGGGTTATAAGGACCCCAGGGCTGAAGGTGAAGGAGGCATAAAGGAAAAGAAATCTTGCCTTTTGGCTCTGTGTGGCAAGCTCCCACACCCATTCCCCACAGTGAGGGGCAAGCCGCAGAGGCAGCTACTAGCTAGCTTGAAAGATCCCCAGAGGGTAGCCCCGGCCAGGGGTGGGAAAGGTCAGCAGCGCCCTTCC
>NW_027727096.1:0-315 GCF_054177405.1 Leptonychotes weddellii | reverse complement strand
GAAAGTCTGCTGTAACGTAAGCTTATCATTGCCAGAGCCATGCTCTCCGTGAGAAAGCGGGCAGTTTCTGGAGGAGCAGTATGGCACGCAGGTGTGGATCGGGCAGACTTTCCAGTGTGCCATCGGTTGGTAAAAATGATTCAATTTGTGAATATGTGTTGAGACTTCACCTCGTCATTGGCCATCAGAGGTTATGACACATTGTTGTGGATGCCTGCTTAGAGCCTGATGCCAATCTTCAGAAAGTGAGGTGGATGTTCTGCCTGTCAATTCAAGTTGTCTTGGGCGGGACTCAGCAAAACACTGTGCTCTTCC
>NW_027727095.1:0-315 GCF_054177405.1 Leptonychotes weddellii | reverse complement strand
TCCTCCCTCCCGGGGTCAGAGGTGCCCTCCGCGAGGCAGGTCCTCACCCAGACCACGGCTTCTCGACCACCTCTGACACCACGACCATGTGGAGTTCCAGAGGAAGAGCAATGGTTTGTCTGGCCGTGAAGTCTCATCCTCTCTTGTGAGACCTGTCGAAATTCCTCTCCAGTTGAATCATAACTGGAATTATAACTTTGTCAATCCACTGCAGTTTGGGAATGGATATCTTCACCATGTGATTTTTCTTTCCCCTTTCTATTTAATACCGAGGTTACTTGCTAGATAAGCAAAAGAGAGATTATTGATGAAATG
>NW_027727094.1:0-315 GCF_054177405.1 Leptonychotes weddellii | reverse complement strand
GCTTAACGACTGAGCCACCCAGGCGCCCCAGGATTCAAATTCAGATCAGTATGAATCCAAAGTCCCAGACCTGCCCCTCCGCTAATGAGGTAAGAAGAAAAGCTCTCCTCTTTCCCACCCCACTTCCTAGAATAGCAAGGGAGTCCAAGCCCCCAAGTTGACCCGCTAGTCACCTGCCTCATCTGTGGGGACGGGGCCACTGAAAAAAGTGGCCTCTCCTCTTGTCCCGCTGAGACCCTCAGCCGGGGTCCAGGCTGCTGAGGGGTGGAGCTGGCCCAGGGCCCAGCCACAGTAATGGGAGAAGGTCAGTGTCTC
>NW_027727093.1:0-315 GCF_054177405.1 Leptonychotes weddellii | reverse complement strand
AGTTATACACAGTGCAGAAAAATAGTGTTCGATTATAACACAAAATATTAAATATTTGTGAGTATATACTGATATAAATAAATTATCAGATGAATTAATAAATAGAGGAGACAAATCTCCATGCAGAAGAATTCCAAATAATTTATGTAGTAATAATTTAGTTCAAGGAGGTTGAACATAATTCCCCACTTCTTAAGTGGCTTCCATTTTCTACCTTCACTCCCACATTCCAACCAACGGGAAAGGAATTAGAGGAGGAGAAGAGCACATGCCTTCCCTTTACTGGCAGAATCTGGAATTTGCACACATTACACA
>NW_027727092.1:0-315 GCF_054177405.1 Leptonychotes weddellii | reverse complement strand
AGAGAGTACATGAGAGGGGGAGGGTCAGAGGGAGAAGCAGGCTCTCTGCTGAGCAAGGAGCCCGATGCGGGACTCGATCCCGGGACTCCAGGATCATGACCTGAGCCAAAGGCAGTCGCTTAACCAACTGAACCACCCAGGTGCCCCTTGCCAAATATTTTTTAAAAATGAGACTTTTTGCCATTCAGGTGGTCAGTGTAACGCCGCTGCCAAAGTAAAGCATTATTATTACCACATGTGTTATGAGTCGACCTGCATTATATACATTTCCCAGTGATGTGCATTGTTTGATGTGGCCCAGTGTTCCTTAGTCAC
>NW_027727091.1:0-315 GCF_054177405.1 Leptonychotes weddellii | reverse complement strand
TTTAGGTTCAGTTGATTTAAGCATTTGGAAAAGCTGAAATATTTCATTTCGCTGAAAAGAGATTTCCTACATTTGATGGTTTGGAAGCCATTTCTTCTATCTTGTCACTTCTAAAAACAAAAGTAAAGGGGTTAGGGCGCCTGGGTGGCTCAGTTGGTTAAGCGACTGCCTTCGGCTCAGGTCATGATCCTGGAGTCCCTGGATCGAGTCCCGCATCGGGCTCCCTGCTCGGCAGGGAGTCTGCTTCTCCCTCTGACCCTCCTCCCTCTCATGCTCTCTGTCTCTCATTCTCTCTGTCTCAAATAAATAAATAAA
>NW_027727090.1:0-5106 GCF_054177405.1 Leptonychotes weddellii | reverse complement strand
CTGTACCTCTGAAACAAATAATACATTATATGTTAAAAAAAAAAAAGAAGATAGCAGGAGGGGAAGATTGAAGGGGGGGAAGTCGGAGGGGGAGATGAACCATGAGAGATGATGGACTCTGAAAAACAAACTGAGGGTTCTAGAGGGGAGGGGGGTGGGAGGATGGGTTAGCCTGGTGATGGGTATTAAAGAGGGCACGTTCTGCATGGAGCACTGGATGTTATACGCAAACAATGAATCATGGAACACTACATCAAAAACTAATGATGTAATGTATGGTGATTAACATAACAATAAAAAATTTGAAAAAAAAGGAAATGGCTTTTGTCAGGTTGTCAATTCCATTTTTGTAGGGGACTATTTTTTGTGGTTCAGGCTCTCCATGTGTTCTGATGGTGTTTATTTTTCATTACCTTGATGATGTTTCTCTTGATTATTTAGTGGTTGGCTTTTAATTTCTTTGAACATAGTTAGAAGGTCTTATTAGGATGTAATTCCTTTCATTTTGCATAGTAAATGCAGAGATCTTAATGATTCAGGGCTCAATCCATGTGTAAGATGTTGTCATTTTCAGGGCCAGAAGCTGAATCTGCCCAAACCATATTCTTACTATTCAGGAGTCACTCCTTTGAATGAAGTCTCTCCCTTCACCCCACCATTTCTTGTAAAGGTATGTTTGTGTTATTTGGCCATTACAACATTAGCTTGTTAAGACTCATAGCTAAATAATATAGGATTATTATTACTTATTTTACTTATTTATTTATTTATTTTTAAAGATTTTATTTATTTATTTGACAGAGAGTGGGAGAAAGCACAAGCAGGGGGAGCAGCAGAGGGAAAAGGAGAAGCAGGCTCCCCACTGAGCAGGGAGCCTGATGTGGGACTTGATCCCAGGACCCTGAGATCGTGACTTGAACTGAAGGCAGAGGCTTGACCGACTGAGCCATCCAGGTGCCCCTTATTATTATTTTTAAAAGAGTTTATTCATTTATTTATATGAGAGAGAGAGAGAGAGAGTAGGGGGCACAAGCAGGGGGAGGAGGGGAGGGAGAGGGAGAGAATCGCAAGCAGACTTTGCACTGAGCATGGAGCCTACCTCAGGGCTCAATCTCATGACCCTGAAGTCATGACCTGAGCCAAAACCAAGAGTCCCACACTCAACTGACTGAGCCACCCAGGTGCCCCTATTATTATTTTTAAAGGAATCAGAGAGCCAAAGAGAGATGTCAGAGAGAGCACATGGTAAAGGGAAAATTGGGAAAAGGAAGTCTACTGAGGGCTTCTAGAAAACATGGGCTAACTCTTGACAAGGAACTCTATGAAAAATAACCATGACTAGGGGACAGATTGTCTGTTTTGTGGTTTTGTATTGGTTGAGCCTTGTAAGGCTCTTAGGGCGGATGATTTTCTTTGCCTTCCTAGGAAGATGCTAAATTTACAGTAAGTAACCTCAAATTAAATGATGATATAGTCAGAAAGCTAATTGTTTTTGGCATAACATTCAGTCTTAAAACTTTTTTAATACTAAAGAATGAAGCATGATAGAACAATGCACTTAGAATATAGGGTATATTTAGTTTTCTTTTAAAAAATGTTTAGATCAATTTCTCATGGGAGAAAAGTTAATAATTTACTCTCACTTTCTATCTTTTGTCTAACAACAACAAAAAAACACTTTTTTTTTTAAAGACTATTTATTAGAGAGAGAGAATGCGAGCACACAAGCAGGGGGAGTGGGAGAGGGAGAAGCAGGCCCCCTGCTGAGCAGGGAGCCCCATGCGGGCCTCTATCCTAGGACCCCGAAATCATGACCTGAGCAGAAATCAAGAGTCAGCCGCTTAACTGACTGAGCTAGCCAGGCGCCCCCCCCCCCCCCGCCAAAAAACAGCTACTCCTGACATAACTTAGAGCAATGGTTCCCACACTTGGCTGATGATCAGAACACCAGTAAATATTGTACAGATTCCCAGGTATCTATTCTAGAGCTGCTGTATCAATGTCCAGGGGTGGGACCCCAAGAGTCTATATGTTTTCTTTTCTTTCTTTCTTTTTTTTTTTTTAAAGATTTTATTTATTTGAGAGAGAGAATGAGATAGAGAGAGCATGAGAGGGGGGAGGGTGAGAGGGAGAAGCAGACTCCCTGCCGAACAGGGAGCCCGATGCGGGACTCGATCCCGGGACTCCAGGATCATGACCTGATCCGAAGGCAGTCGCTTAACCAACTGAGCCACCCAGGCGCCCTGAGTCTATATGTTTTCGAAGCTGTCCAGGTGATGCAGATATTCTGGCAGATTTTAGAACCACTGCCATAAAACAAACAGGGATTTTCAATTCTCAGTCTTATCTCAGCCTCTCATTGAATGTGCTCCTGTAATGGTTTAAGGTAATAATGACCTTGTTGTAGGCTATTTCCTGTTGATTAATGACCAGTTGGAAGAAGTTGTCTCTAGGATCTTTCATTTCAGACTGCCAATGATTACCTCACTCGAGATTCACCTGTAGTTCATATCCGTCAAGTTTTCCTCTACAAGGAACATTGCACTCTTAGGTTGTCTTAATTGCATTCCTTTTACAATTCATCTCTCAAATGCCACAGTTGCTCTAAAACAGAAAAAACAAACAAACAAACAAACAAACAAACAAGAGGATCAAAGAGTATGTCTCCGCTGGAACAAACAGAAGCAAGAGAGGCTGGGGAGAAGATTTAGCCCTTGGGTGGATTTTGCTGAGATGTTCTATTTGTGCAGCAGTGATTTGTACCAGGTAATGTGAACTAGGTTGCCCTCAGTCTCTTTATAGATTACACCCCATTTCCTTGACCGTGCTGCTAAGTAATTCTTGGGGAATTATCCTCCCACCAACTTCTCTCTGCTAACAGAGTGATCTGCCACATAAGCTTTCACTTTATGTACTGATGGACAGCCGGTGGCTTCAGAAACCTGGCTGCCTTTCGAACCGTTCAGGCTAGAGCTGCAATCCTTCCACCCACCCCTTTCCCGTGAGGTAAAGAGAATGTTCATACCTCAGGTCTTGTTACCAAGCAACAGAGTTCCATTTGCCAATTGCCACCATTTCCTTCTCATAGTATTACAGGCCTTATTATTAACATTTAGTTCAGAGAAATTGCTGTCATTATGTGAAGTAACTTCCTTTAGAGGTTATTCATTAACCTTAGGTATTTTACTGTGTAATTATAATTGCCAAGTGCCGCAGGCTTGGAAAACCTTTGAACTCCTCAAGGTATTAGGGGACGGCAGAAAGGATATTATCTGATTTCTCTTCCTTTTCCAGTTAAGTTTTAATTTTGAAGGTGCCCCATTTCCCCTCCAGAGGTGTCTGCCTTCCTAAAGGTAAACTCTTCCCTCCCATTCTTCCAGATTGCTGACTGTAAACTCAGAAGATAACGATGAAGGAACGTGCTCCTTTAGAGTCTTGAGTTCCCCAAATACTGTAGACTGGAACGAAATTGTTCCTCCTTTGTCTTAAGGAAGAATGGTGGGGATATTCAGGAGCCCCGTGTGGTTGGCATGTACACTTGGGCATAGATGGGGCTCCTCGAAGACCTCACACAATACCTGAAATTGTATATTGTGCACAACCTGGTTCTTACAAGCGGAAGACCTTCATCCTACTGCTCACTCCCTGGCTCTATAAGAGCAATTGTTCACTGCTGGGCTTTGCAGGAGCCAGGTGTGCATTCCGTAATACGCCTATTACACAGCCATTCTCAGTAGCCATTGCTTATACAACGACCCTTCTGATCTGTCCTATTGCGTGGTTGCCAAGGACTTTGGTCCCCACCCAGTACAACTTTAGGTATGCATTTCACATATATTTTCAGGCAAAAAAAAAAAAAAAAGTCAAAAGGAAGAAAGAAAGAAAGGAAGGAAGGAAAGCAAAAGAAAAGTTGCACCCCTGCCTCTTTGTTTTAAGACAAACCAAAGTAACTGGCATTTTTCTTCCCACAAACCCATGCCCTTGCAGCCCGGGTGCCCTAAAAAAGGAAACCTGTTTCCCTCCTCCCAGGTTTCTGGTTTCTCCACCCTGTCTCCCCACAGTCCTTCACTCCCTGCACCCAGTTCTTTCGGCCTCCACCCATACTCGGAGAAGTGGCCCGACATTCCAGGTAACCTGATTCCCCAGGCGGCAGAGGCGGGGGCCCGACGCTGGGAAGGCGCGGTCACGTGACCTTCCCTGCCCGCCAAGGGAAGTGCATACCTTACGCAGAAAACTAGGGGACAGGTGAGCCCAGAGGACTGTTTTGAATCTGTATTTTAAAAACATATATTTACTGAAAGCGTGCTTGCCTCTGCACCAGACAGCTTTCTCTTTGATCACTACAAATGAAAAGGCACGGCTGGCCGTGGGGTTTTTCTGGCGTGAACCGATCTGCAAGACAAAAGCATCTCCCTCTCGGGGAGGAAAAGGCGGAGCGGGTTTTATGGGAGCCGCGGCGCAAGTCTGAACGCGGAGGCTTCACGCGGGGAGGGCCGAGCCGCCCTGGCAGGAGCCCGGAGCTGCAGGCCTTGGCTGGGAAGTGCGGCCCTCCGTCATTTCCCTGGCTCGGCGGCCCTCGCTGGCCCTTGACAGCTCTCTTCTTTGATCTGTAAAATGGGAGAAAATAGGGGACACTTTGATATTCTTTAACAGGCTCGGGGATTTGCTGCTTCCTCCCCAAATAAAGGGCTTGTGGGGAGTTTCTTTGAGAACTGGAAGGAACATGCTGTCACATGTAACAATCTAATGAGCGGGGGCCTCCTCTTCCAGTGCCCATTAATCAATCAGCCAACTCGGGAAGCAAGTAGCGTAGATTCTGTGTGCGGCGGGGAAGTAAGGGCATGGTCTCTGCTTTTAAGGTATTTATGATTTAGCTGAGGAGATGGGCAATATGAGGGTAAAACATGGTAATAGCTGATATTCTTGAGTACTTCCCGCGTGCCAGGCTGTGTGTGTTACTTTCCTTCGTTCCTCATAAATTTCCATCCATTAGGCGCTCTGTTATCATCCCCGTTTTATACACATTGTGGGGAGATTATTGCGCCAGGTCACAGAGTGTGGCCGTCAGGCTGCTCAGGCGTGTCTGGCAGACTCCGGGGGGGGGGG
>NW_027727089.1:0-315 GCF_054177405.1 Leptonychotes weddellii | reverse complement strand
CATGGCAATCACAAGGTCCTCTCGTGCCTCCTTAAACTCTGTCCTCACTGCCTCTGTCCACGAGGGCACCCATCTGGGATGGCTCCTTCTGCCCTCCTGTTCCCAAGCTCACCTGAAGGAGAAAGCCCTGCCCACCTTACAAAGTTTAATATAGGTGTCATCCTCAGGCCTCCCCAGCCCACTGTGGTTGGGAACAAAGGCTCTGGTAGCTAATGGACAGTATGTGAGTTTCAACTACTTAAGAGCTGTGTGACCTTGGGTAGGTAACTTAACGTCTCTGACCCCTAGTTCCTCTTCTGTAAAGCAGGGATGATA
>NW_027727088.1:0-315 GCF_054177405.1 Leptonychotes weddellii | reverse complement strand
TGCAGGGCTGTGGGCCCCCCACGAGCTGGCTTGTGCAGGCTGAGCCCAGAGGTCTGGCCCAGGAGACCCTGGAGTCAAGGTGCACGTGGCATCTGGTCCTGTTTCCTGGGGCCGCAGTAAGCAAGCACACAGATGGGGGTTAAACAGCAGAACTTCGTCCTCTCCTGGTTCTGGAGGCTGGAAGTTTGGTCTCAAGGAAGCACTGGGGAAGGATCTTTCCGGTCTCCTCCTGTTTCCGGTGGCTCCTGGCCTTCCGTGGCCGAGGCTGCATCACCCCAGTGTCTGCCTGCGTCTTCACACGCCCTTCTCCCTGTG
>NW_027727087.1:0-315 GCF_054177405.1 Leptonychotes weddellii | reverse complement strand
TTCTGGTCACTGCCAAGATGCAAATCCACACAGCGGAAGGAACCTTGGGACGCGTTGCTCTGCTCCCCCAGAGACTGAGCGCAGAGGCCCCGAAGCAAATCTCCTGCTTCCCCGCGTGAAACGTGCCTTCAAAGGACGCCCATCCACAGCACGACCGTCCCCGAAGGAGTGCTGGGGCGAATGCGGACGACCCCGCAGCTGGGGCAGAAGCACAGAAACCGCGGAGGGCAAGTGCCGTAAGCGCTGCGTATTTCCACAGAAACAGCCCAGAATCTACCAAGGAAAGGACGCCGAGTATCTAGTAACAGCTCAGGT
>NW_027727086.1:0-315 GCF_054177405.1 Leptonychotes weddellii | reverse complement strand
AAATCTCAAAATTATCGTTCCATTTGTTCTTTCTTAAAAACCTTTTGAGTCTTTGACACAGAACCTTGAATATCAAAGAGACAAGCATGAAAGAAAGCTTAAAAGAGAATATCTGCAACATGTATTCTCCTTTAAGAAAATGCCCCTGTAAGGGAGGGGGGTGTCGCTTGACTGAGTATAATGTGGTTATTGTTTCTATCTTAAAATATGATGGGAGAAGCTAGCAGTTTAACAAGATAGATGATTGAGAAAACTAATATCCCAGTGCACTTCCTATAAAAATGTACTCAAGGTCTAAGTTATAAAGAAACAGAG
>NW_027727085.1:0-315 GCF_054177405.1 Leptonychotes weddellii | reverse complement strand
CAATTTACTACATAGGAAACCACTCTGGTAAATTATTTTATAAGGCATCAGGAATTCCCATTTATGCCACTTTTTAATTTTCAAAACATGTTTTCTCAATCTGAAAAGGTATATCATTTTCAAGATGTGATGGTTCTTCTCCCTCTGCCTATGCCAGTTCCCGCTCCCATTCTCTGCCCTGCTATGTACCCCAAGAGGTCTCTTCCCTTGGCACAGCCTCTCCTAGACCCCCTTGCCAGCTGGCTTCCAATTGGCTCACGCCACTAGGAAGTAATGGCAGGAGATCACAGGATGGGAGGTGAGAAAAGCCAGAGG
>NW_027727084.1:0-315 GCF_054177405.1 Leptonychotes weddellii | reverse complement strand
TCACATGCACCCCCAGAATGTTTTCATTTTAATGAAGTCTAACTTGCCAGTTTTATCCTTTGTGGTTATTGCCCTCTGTATCCTGTCGGAAATCATTCCCTACCCTGTAGGAGAAGACATTCTCCCACTTTCTGGGCAAGCTTCCTAGTTTTAGCTTTTAAACTTAGGTCTGTAACCCATCTTGGATTAATATTTGTGCGTGGTGTGAAATAGAGGTCAAAGGTCCTCTTTTTCCCTACGGATATCCAGTGGTTCCAGCACCATGGTTGAAAAAACTCTCCCGCTTGGATTCCTTTGGTTCCTTTGTTGACGATC
>NW_027727083.1:0-315 GCF_054177405.1 Leptonychotes weddellii | reverse complement strand
AGAGGAATATTTAGAAATTTACAAATGCTTGGAGAAATTTTATTTAAAAGTTGCCAAATCATGTATAAATGAATAAGAAAATAAAGAATTTTAATGATAATATTAATAATGTTGAATTAAGGGGCGCCTGGGTGGCTCAGTTGGTTAAGCGACTGCCTTCGGCTCAGGTCATGATCCTGGAGTCCCGGGATCAAGTCCCACATCGGGCTCCCTGATCGGCAGGGAGTCTGCTTCTCCCTCTGACCCTCCTCCCTCTCATGCTCTCTGTCTCTCATTCTCTCTGTCTCAAATAAATAAATAAAATCTTTAAAAAAA
>NW_027727082.1:0-315 GCF_054177405.1 Leptonychotes weddellii | reverse complement strand
GCGGGAAGGGGTCAGCGCTCCGGGGCCCCAGAGGAGGGGCCGCTCGGGGTCAGGAACTCTGCTCGGATCATCCCTCCCACCCCCCAGCCCGGATCCTCAAGCCCACCGGGTACTCACACCATGGCCACATTGCTGCCGTCGATGACAATGTGACGGAGGTCTGGCTGGCCGGGGACATTGGCAAGGCACAGGGTGAAAGGGTCCTGCAGGGCCTCCTGGAAACGCTGCGTGCCGGTCACCAAGTTGCCCCCGCGCGAGCCTCGTTTCCACGGAGACCCACGACCTCGTGCCGCGACCTGCTGCTTATCTCCCCTG
>NW_027727081.1:0-315 GCF_054177405.1 Leptonychotes weddellii | reverse complement strand
TTTTTTTTTAAAGATTTTTATTTATTTATTTGACAGAGAGAGACACAGCGAGAGAGGGAACACAAGCAGGGGGAGTGGGAGAGGGAGAAGCAGGCTCCCTGCAGAGCAGGGAGCCTGATGCGGGACTCGATCCCAGGACCCTGGGATCATGACCTGAGCTGAAGGCAGTCGCTTAACCAACTGAGCCACCCAGGCGCCCCCTGGGTGTCAATTTTAACACAGATCCTGTGTCCAAAAGTCCTTGACAAGTCTGAATATTCCCTTCTCCCCAGTGAATGATTACCCAGGTAAATGGCCATATGTACCTTTGAGGAA
>NW_027727080.1:0-315 GCF_054177405.1 Leptonychotes weddellii | reverse complement strand
AAAATGTTTCTAGAAGTATATTTTATTTTAGTGTCTTACATATATAAAATTAGCTAATATAACCAAAGTCAAAAGAAATACAGTGAATTTCATTTGGACCCCTGTCTGTATTTCACATGTCCCAGAATCACTGAAGTCACCCTGGAAACATGCCCCTTTTTACCATGAAGACTTAATTCCGTGATTCTGGTTCCATGGTGTCTCTATATACATGGTATCATCACAGAATACATACTCTCCGTGGTACTTGTAAAAGCTTCCACACAGGATCCCTAATACATTTTAAATCAAGCAAAAATAGTAAGATACATCTAA
>NW_027727079.1:0-5107 GCF_054177405.1 Leptonychotes weddellii | reverse complement strand
TGTTTTTCAGAGTCCATCTTCTCTCATGGTTCGTCCACCCCTCCGATTTCCCCCGCTTCATTCCTCCCCTCCCGCTACCTTCTTCTTCTTTTTTTTTCTTAACATATCTTGCATTATTTGTCTCAGAGGTACAGATCTGAGACTCAACAGTCCTGCACAATTCACAGCGCTTAACAGAGCACGTACCCTCCCCAGTGTCATTATTTCTTAATTGATCTCTTTGCTTCTATTTTCATCCTCCTCTGATTGAGCCCCTTCCATGGCAGAGTCAGTCCTTGCACTGCAAATCTAACCATGCTGGTCCTTTCTTAAAATTCTTTGGAGGATGAATCTGTTCATGATCTGACCCCAGTCCTCTGCTTTAGTCTCACCAACTGCCACCCTTTATCTTATGCTTAGGTGATTTACATTTCCTTTCAGTTCCTGAAAACACTGGGCTATGTCATTCCTGTTTGCTTTTGCATTATTCTCCCTGGCATGTCTGGTCCTTGTCTTTGTTGGCCAGTTATGCTGTGATACTTCCTCTGTGACTTCTTCCCAGGCCCTGCATTCTATGACAGTTAATTTCTTCTGCAAAACATTGTACATAGTACTTTCATTATAACATTAATTGTTATATGCTAATTATTGGCTTTGTGTTTGTTGTGCCACTGATCTGTGAACTTTTTGTGGACAGGGGCAAAGTCTTGTCCTTTTGTCACCTGTATCTAACACTGTGCCTGGTACACCATAAACTGTTAGAGAATGTTGGTCGATCTAAGTCAAATAGAACTGTAATAAGAAGTCACCATGCAGTCTTTCACTTTGTAACTCTTAAGCTCAAATACGCAGCTGTGTTGTGCTATTATGATATATACTTTATCTGCATTAGGAAAAAAAAACCAACAATGTTATTTAAGGCGGATAGTTGAGTCAAGTAATCGTGTTCTCTTTTTCCATTGGGATAAGGATATTCCAAAGGGAAAATATGAATAGAAGCCTTTTACACCAATCTTTTATACTTAGGGGGGAAAAAGGATTGCAAATTTTTCCAAAGCTGGTTAGAAAAATTGGGCCCCTCTGCAATGTGATACTTCTAAAAATAATGCCCAGAGGAACAGCGGTTCTAGAGAATACTAAATCCAAGTGTGGCTAGATTCCATCTTCATTTTGGAAACAGCCACAGCTGTGGCCAGCCCAGTCAGACAATGGAATGCAGTTGGGGATTTGATATGGGGGGAAAGGAGAGGGAACTTGGTTTCCTGTCCTGAGGCAGTTGGCACGTAATCCCAGGTCCCTCCCCTTCCCCCATCTCCAGTCTCCAACTCTCTCCTCATCACCTAGGAAATATACTGGTGAATGGGGTAAGATCTGGCATTTGGATTTTGTTTATCTTCTTGGGAATATTGTGCTATAAGGGCCTTTAAAAAATCTAAGATAACAATATTATACTGTACATCTCTAACTCTCTCCAAGTATGGACAAGTACCAAGTTAAGCCACAAAGAAATGTTTTCCTTCTCTTAAAAAATTTTCTATAAATGGTATTTTGTAATTTATCTGAGACAAAAGAAACACAGTAGTTCCAACATCATTAAGTTTCCTTTCTCCAAAATGTTGTAAGATCATATGCCTGCTGGATATGACACACTGATCTTAACCGACAGTATTTTATAGAGAAGATAATTTCCAGTCCTATCTTCTGTGTCTGCTTGTACTCTTTCTACCTCTCCCCACTTTATTAAATCATCAAAAGCTCACATGGCAAAGATGAGAGCACTATTAGCAACTACATGGAAGTAGCATGTCTATTCTGTTAAAGAGCTACCAGAAAAAAAAAAAATATATGTATATGGTTATGTTAGGGTGGTGGTTACTCTTGGGAGGAAAGGTTAGTAGTAACTGGAAGGAGGCATGAGGGAGACTTCTGTGGTGCTGCTTGTGCTCTGTTTCTTGATCTGGTACTGGTTACATGGATGTGCTTAATTTTTGACAAATGACCTATACCTTTATAATTTATATACTTTTCTATATGTATGTTTTACTTCAGTAAAAAGAAATAATGATAATCATGATATTAGGCCCATGTTGGATCAAAATGCCATTTAGCACAAAGAAAATAAAGATCAATAGATACATGTCTGTATGACAATAGACAATAAGTATATAATATAATAATATAATATACAATGAGTATACCTAGTAGGAGCAGTGGAATATACCTTTTAGTAAGAGGTTATTTGTTTACTTTGGGAATTGGAGGCCCAGAAGCCTAGCCTTTTTTCAGTGAGTAATAGGCAGAAAGGTTGTCTCCAGCTCTTGTTGCCACACTGCCCAGCCATTCTTCAGTTGCCTTCATATTGTTACAGAACAGCCCTTTGGGAAAGATATTTCTTTCCCAATAAGACAGATATTATCAACCCATCTTAGAAAGAGGAGTCTGAGATACATATTAATTTAATAATTTATTTAAGATAATAAAATCAGTGGTGATGCTAGGTCTGGATCCAGGTCTGCTGGTTCCCAATGGAATTTCCCATTCATACAAGTGAATATGATACATTTAAGTCAACAGTCACTGTGTCCAGTTTCCTCTTTTTGATATGAAATCAAGAAAATACTATGACTATTGAGAGAAAGCCTCACTTGGACTCTGTTGACCTTGATCAAAGCCTTCTTCATTAAACTCTTTTTGACTAATCCTGCCCAAACTTCTATCTAAGGAAACAATACCCACCCCTCTCTGGAATCTCCTGCAGGCAGCAAGACTAGAGATTTCTCAGCTTTCCTCAAATAGCAGCCAAGGCTGGCAAGTCTGTGAGAGGAATTTTTGGTGAAAGAGGATGGTGGAGTTATATGGGATACCTCCATTACGAGTTTCTGAGATCTTTGAAAGAACCCAGCAGTGGCTTCCCAAGGAGAGGGAGTGAGGGGCTGTAGAAGCCATTTGCTCTGGGTGCAGGAAATAGAAGGGTGCATTTTCTGTAGAGAATTTTTAAAAATAGTAAAGCCAAATGAAAGTTGTTAGCCTGCTTTTTATTATCACTATATGCCTGAAAATCCTTAGGAGCTCTTCTTGGAGATACTCACCAGACCAGAGCGCAGTGGCAAGGAGTGCAACTGACCCTTACCCCATCTCCACCCCATGCCTCATTTTGACATTAAAATGTTAGTTCTTGTAGTTGTAAAACACATCATAATTGTCAGTGAACCAGCCAGGATGCTCTGTCTCTGGGGCCACAGGGATGAGGGAATTATTTGTAGGAGTTGTTGTAGGTAGATATTCTGGCTCATTCTGGGTCTGCACCTATCTCATGGCCACATTCTGTCATCTCTTCACAGAACTAGAGCCCACAGTATTTGAGCAGATGATTGAGAACATGTACAGGGTTTGGCTCAGAGACTACTGCAAAGGAGGCACTCTTGCTCCACTGACTTCTTAACACCACAGTCTTTCCAAAGTGTTGCCTATTATCTTGAACAGCTGAATAACTTCCCCTCCCTCCCACCCCCCACAAGGACATCTCTGTTTTCATCACCTACTCAGGCTAAGCCCACTCTTATCTCTCCTACTTTCCACCATTTCATTGTACAAATTAGTTAAAAACTCCAAAACAAATGCTAACTTGTAACTATGGCTGGTCAGTGACTGAGGAAGAGAAAGGGAGTGGAGGGAACTATATCTCCTTTCAGTCAGACTCTGGATATCTGTATTGAGGTGTCTATTACAATTGTACCCTATGCCAAACTTATTATGCCTTGGTAACTGACTCCATATGTAGTTCCAAAAGTTTGAAAAATAAGGGATGAACCAAGTTGAACTAAGCAAATGATAAGTTAAAGCAAAAATGATAATGTTAGGGGTGCCTGGGTGACTCAGTCAATTAAGTGTCCAAGTCTTGATTTCAGTTCGGGTCTTGATCTCAGGGTCGTGAGTTCAAGTCCCACAGCCTACTTAAAAAAAAAATGATGTTAATATCAGACAAAGTAGAATTTTAAGAGATCATTAAATATAACAAAGAAGATACCACAAGTGTGTGTTTATGTATCAAACAATATAACCACACAATATGTATTGAAAAGAATAATTGGAAACACAAAAAATGTATAGAAATTCAGTCTTCATAGTAGCTTTTATATATTCTTTTCAGAAACTGATGGATCAAGCACACAGAAAAAATAAATTTATTGAAGGTGAAAATGAAAAAAATAAACAATGATAGGTACATAAAACAGAGAAAAATAGACTGTTCAAAACTCTTGGAACATTTTTAAAAATTGATTATGTAGGTCATAAAGCAAATCAAATTTCTGAGTCTACATTCTCTGACCAAAATGCAATTAAATTAGAAATTAAACCAAAAAGATAGTCCAGAATGTTTATTCTCTTAGAAATTTCAATAACAAATAATCTCTGTGAGCAAAAGAAGAAACCAAATTGTTTATAAATCTATTTAGAAATACAATGAATGCTGGTGGCATCACAATTCCGGACTTCCAGCTCTATTACAAAGCTGTAATCATCAGGACAGTATGGTACTGGCACAAAAACAGACACATAGATCAATGGAACAGAATAGAGAGCCCAGAAATGGACCCTCAACTCTATGGTCAACTGATCTTCGACAAAGCAGGAAAGAATGTCCAATGGAAAAAAGACAGTCTCTTCAACAAATGGTGTTGGGAAAACTGGACAGCCACATGCAGAAGAATGAAACTGGAGCATTTCCTTACACCACACACAAAAATAGACTCAAAATGGTTGAAAGACCTCAATGTGAGACAGGAGTCCATCAAAATCCTAGAGAACACAGGCAGCAACTTCTTCGACCTCAGTGGCGCCAACTTCTTCCTAGACACATTGCCAAAGGCAAGGGAAGAAAGGGCAAAAATGAACTCTTAGGACTTCATCAAGATAAAAAGCTTTTGCAAAGCAAAAGAAACAGTCAACAAAACCAAAAGACAACCGACAGAATGGGAGAAGATATTTGCAAATGACATATCAGATAAAGGGCTAGTATCCAAAATCTATAAAGAACTTATTAAACTCAATACCCAAAGAACAAATAATCCAATCAAGAAATGGGTAGAAGACATGAACAGATATTTTTCCAAAGAAGACATTCAAA
>NW_027727078.1:0-315 GCF_054177405.1 Leptonychotes weddellii | reverse complement strand
TGTGTTTTTTTTTAAAGATTTTATTTTTAAGTGATCTCCACACCCAACATGGGGCTCTTACACCCCGGAGATCAAGCATGTTCCACCGGCTGAGCCAGCTAGGCGCCCTGAGGGTTTCTGGGTCTTTCTTTCTTTCTCTTTCTTTCTGTCTTTATGTTCTTTCTTTCTTTCTTTCTTTCTTTTCTTTCTTTCTTTCTTTTCTTTCTTTCTTTCTTTCTTTCTTTCTTTCTTTCTTTCTTTCTTTCTTTCTTTCTTTCTTTCTTTCCTTCCTTCCTTCCTTCCTTTCTTTCTTTCTTCCTTCCTTTCTTTCTTTCT
>NW_027727077.1:0-315 GCF_054177405.1 Leptonychotes weddellii | reverse complement strand
TGTGTTTTTTTTTAAAGATTTTATTTTTAAGTGATCTCCACACCCAACATGGGGCTCTTACACCCCGGAGATCAAGCATGTTCCACCGGCTGAGCCAGCTAGGCGCCCTGAGGGTCTCTGGGTCTTTCTTTCTTTCTCTTTCTTTCTGTCTTTATGTTCTTTCTTTCTTTCTTTCTTTCTTTTCTTTCTTTCTTTCTTTTCTTTCTTTCTTTCTTTCTTTCTTTCTTTCTTTCTTTCTTTCTTTCTTTCTTTCTTTCTTTCTTTCCTTCCTTCCTTCCTTCCTTTCTTTCTTTCTTCCTTCCTTTCTTTCTTTCT
>NW_027727076.1:0-315 GCF_054177405.1 Leptonychotes weddellii | reverse complement strand
AGTGCTATTACCTGATGAATGTTAGTGCTTGAAGGGGGGTCTTTAACTTACTTTCTAAATGATACTCATTGTAGTGTGGATTTTCACAAGTACATATATTACTTTTATTTTTTCAGTATATTAAAATCGAGTACAGGATAATAAAATGCCTAAAACTGAAAGAGTGAAAGGAATCATGTTGTACATATTTAAAGTGGAGTGGGAAAAAATGAAATGAAATGATGAAAACAAGGCTAATATCAATATTATTGCAGTATATTTACATAGTTACAAACATGTAATTGTTAATTATTAACTAATATTACTATAAACAGT
>NW_027727075.1:0-315 GCF_054177405.1 Leptonychotes weddellii | reverse complement strand
TCTTAACAAGTTTCTGAAGACAGTAGGCTGTAGAAGAGCAAGTATTAGGTTTTAAATTTTGTAATGTTCCCCCATTTAATCACATTGTTTGCTAGTAAACAACTGACTAACCAGCATTTACAAGAGCATTCTAGATCTTTATTTTGTGTAAGTTCATTTTAATTCATCAGTTGATCTGCACAGAATGTAGAGGAAACCATTGATTTTAGGTATAGGCTATTTTTTGTTGTTGTTGGCATTATCTTTTAGATATGAAATCATAGCTAAGGTAAACTGTAGACAAGAAGGTCTTCCTTGAAACAGGGATAATATTCA
>NW_027727074.1:0-315 GCF_054177405.1 Leptonychotes weddellii | reverse complement strand
TTTTTTTTTTTTAAAGATTTTATTTATTTATTTGACAGAGAAAGACACAGCGAGAGAGGGAACACAAACGGGGAGTGGGAGAGGGAGAAGCAGACTCCCTGCCGAGCAGGGAGCCTGATGCGGGACTCGATCCCGGGACTCCAGGATCATGACCTGAGCCGAAGGCAGTCGCTTAACCAACTGAGCCACCCAGGCGCCCGTCATCTCCTTTTCTTAAAAATACTTTCAAATATTTCAGTTCTGTTTTCACAATACACATGTACACACACACACACACAGCCCACACTCTGGTTGGATGTGCCAGTTCATTCACAC
>NW_027727073.1:0-315 GCF_054177405.1 Leptonychotes weddellii | reverse complement strand
TTCTGGTCACTGCCAAGATGCAAATCCACACAGCGGAAGGAACCTTGGGACGCGTTGCTCTGCTCCCCCAGAGACTGAGCGCAGAGGCCCCGAAGCAAATCTCCTGCTTCCCCGCATGAAACGTGCCTTCAAAGGACGCCCATCCACAGCACGACCGTCCCCGAAGGAGTGCTGGGGCGAATGCGGACGACCCCGCAGCTGGGGCAGAAGCACAGAAACCGCGGAGGGCAAGTGCCGTAAGCGCTGCGTATTTCCACAGAAACAGCCCAGAATCTACCAAGGAAAGGACGCCGAGTATCTAGTAACAGCTCAGGT
>NW_027727072.1:0-315 GCF_054177405.1 Leptonychotes weddellii | reverse complement strand
CTGGAGGGCCCCTGTTGGTTGCTAAGGGAAAGCCCCAACTTGTGGGGGTGGGGTGGACAGGGTCCAGGGCATAGATGTGGGGCTCCTTATGCCTGAAGTTGCTTGAGGAGGGTGTGGAAAATGCTGTCAGGCTGCTAGGGCTGCTGAGGAGGTATGGGAAGCAGAGTCCAGGGAGGTCCATGTGCTCACAGCTTCTGTTTTTTGTGGCACATTCCTCAAGATCCATCCTTCAGGCTCTGTGGCTCAGCTGAGGCTGGGGGATCCGGTCTGGTTCATTTTCCATGGAATCAAATTTGCTTTTCTAACTTTTAAGCT
>NW_027727071.1:0-315 GCF_054177405.1 Leptonychotes weddellii | reverse complement strand
TTATTTAGAAGTCTGTTTGGGGCACCTGCGTGGCTCGGTTGGTTAAGCGTCCAACTCTTTTTTTTTTTTTTAAAGATTTTATTTATTTATTTGAGAGAGAGAGAATGAGAGAGAGCACATGAGAGGGGGGAGGGTCAGAGGGAGAAGCAGACTCCCCGCCGAGCAGGGAGCCCGATGCGGGACTCGATCCCGGGACTCCGGGATCATGACCTGAGCCGAAGGCAGTCGCTTAACCGACTGAGCCACCCAGGCGCCCCAAGCGTCCAACTCTTGATCTCAGCTCAGGTCTTGATCTCAGGGTTGTGAGAAATAATA
>NW_027727070.1:0-315 GCF_054177405.1 Leptonychotes weddellii | reverse complement strand
GATATCTTAAAGTCTTCCTCCAAGTTATTTTGGCTTTGGGGATATTTTCTGTAATAGAATATGCTAAATGACAAAGCTTCCTACACTACTGTAGGAAAATTCATGACAACCTACAATATTGAAGAGTTAGTTTTGTTTTGTTTTTTTATGGTATTATTTTTGTTTACTTTTTTTTTTAAATTTTATTATGTTATGTTAGTCACCATACAATACATCATTAGTTTTTTGTTTTTTTTTAAAGATTTTATTTATTTATTTGAGAGAGAGAGAATGAGAGAGAGCGAGTACATGAGAGGGGGGAGGGTCAGAGGGAGA
>NW_027727069.1:0-315 GCF_054177405.1 Leptonychotes weddellii | reverse complement strand
AGTGCTATTACCTGATGAATGTTAGTGCTTGAAGGGGGGTCTTTAACTTACTTTCTAAATGATACTCATTGTAGTGTGGATTTTCACAAGTACATATATTACTTTTATTTTTTCAATATATTAAAATCGAGTACAGGATAATAAAATGCCTAAAACTGAAAGAGTGAAAGGAATCATGTTGTACATATTTAAAGTGGAGTGGGAAAAAATGAAATGAAATGATGAAAACAAGGCTAATATCAATATTATTGCAGTATATTTACATAGTTACAAACATGTAATTGTTAATTATTAACTAATATTACTATAAACAGT
>NW_027727068.1:0-5108 GCF_054177405.1 Leptonychotes weddellii | reverse complement strand
CGGGGCGGGGCAGGGGACGACACACGCACAGCCCCAGCCTGCCTTCTACGCCTCTGTGGCTGCTCCCCTGGGAGAGTCAGACCAGGATGAGAATGTGGACTCTGCATCTTACCAACCAAGAGCTTCAGAACCCACATCCTAAGTGAAAATAACCACACCAACCTCATCCCTCTGGTTGAGGATTAAAATCCTCAATATTTGACAATAAATCCTTAATATTTGCCACTTGGAATATGCCCCGTGATCATTAAGTGACCCTTATCTCTTTCCCTTGTGCCCCTTTTTCCACCTGGTATGTGCCTCAGTAGTGCTAATGAGAAAGCCAAAAAATGGACTGATAGGGGCTCCCCAAACCTCCCTGTTGTAAAGTATCCCACTCAGTAATTGTTAAAACACCCCTTTCCTCAGTCTCAAGCTGGAGGCAGCTCGATTAATCTCTCAGTAACCTCTGAGAGCAATTCTATAGATTCTTTTCCATATTTGCTCAGGCACAGAAGATACAAGACCTGAGCTCTTGGTGCCAAAGTGTTTCTTCTATTACTGGCTCACAAGGATGACAGTAGAAATCAGGAAATAAAATGCTCAAAACAAGAATGATTAAAGTGGTGTGAACGCAGCCTTGCTCATCTCAGCTGATCTAACCAGCACCCTCACAGTAGGGAGAGAAAATTTCTGCAATATCGAGTAATACATTAAAACCTCAAGAATCAATTCTTTAATGCACAGAAACAAAAACATAAAATGACTCATCTCCCTCGAGGTGATCTGGTTTTTCCCCTCCTCTAATCTGCTTCTGTCAAAAGCCTAGAGGTGGGAAGAGAAAATGAATGGGTCACTCGTGTAGCTGTGATGTCATATGATGTGAATTGAGCCAATGGGATGGAGTGTTTGATGGCAGCCCACGCCTTGCAAACACATCCAGCAGCAGCCCCAGAGCCAGGAGCTCCTCTCCCCCTGCACAGAGAGACTGCGCTCAAGAAAGCCCCTGGGGGCACTTGCCAAAAGCTGGAAACCCTTGTGGTACTTCTACAAATCACTGCTTACCTCTCTTTGCCCTGGTGGCAGCTACCCAAGTTGCTATTTTACAAAGCACCCCAGGTTTGATTTCTGTGCGTGATTTTGGACAAGTCACTTGACATTTTATTCATTTATTAATTCACACAGTGCATATTTATTGAGTACTTCTGTGTGCCCCACACTGTACTAGGTGCTGGGGATCTGATGGTGAGCAAAAGCACACCCAAACCCTCTCCTCATTGGGTAATGAAGAGATGCGTATTGATAATGTATAATTGCAGGTGGCACGACGCTTGGCTGTCACTGCTTTTATAATAACAGAGGGATCTGACCTAGTAATGGAGCTCGGGAGCCTCAGGTTGGTGATCAGATTGCAGCCGGGATTTCATTCTCCACTCACTCCCTTCGTCACATGTCTTTATGCAGGGCACAATGAGCACAGAGCCCTGTATCCAATCCTGTGATATGGAAGCTTGTAAAAGCAGCATAAAAATACAATGGATGGGATGATTTCAAAGGCACCAAGAATCTGTTTATCCAGAGGTGAATCTTGGGATGGGTCGTGAAAGATGGATAGATTTTCGGTGGATGGAGATAATATGGTGAAAGGTGAAGAGCAGACATTGTGTAGACAAGAAGGAAACTAATTATCAAGGACCCAGGAAAAAGGAGGCTGGTGAGAGAGGGGGCAGGAGGAATTGTTTCTAGAGGGCTCCTGGGGTTATGCCTGGAGCCAGCATTAGCCAGTACTGTGGGGGACCGGGGGACAGTATGTGGGTTTGGAATTGGTAAAGAGGGAATGAAAAGCAGCTAATGTTTTGTTTCTTTAAATGAAAATAGCTTCATAGCTTTTTCCTCTTAATTTTAATGGTAGCACACACTCTTTATAAAATATTTCCCCCAGCTGTATAAAGGGTATATGAAGAAAATAAAAATTACATATAATGCCACTATTCAAATAATTGTCTAATATTTTGGCATACTGATTTTAGATTTTTTTGGACACACAGATGTGTGTCCACAAAGACATACATTATGACTTTAAATGATATAATACTGAGAATATTATTTTGTAACCTGCCTTTAACCCTTTTTGATATGCTCTGGGCATCTCTTCAACAATGCTGTCATCATTTCTGTGAAGACAGTGGATGCCACTATATGGTTGCACCAGAATTTATATAACTAGTCCCATGTTGATGGATATTATTTTCCAAGTTTTGACTATTACTAGTAAACTTCTGACCAACATCTTTAGAGAAGCCAGAGTATGGAAAAAATGTCAACCTGCCATCGACACGCACAATTAGTGTCTGGTTTTATCATCTGACGGTTGTGGTTCATTGGGTGCCGCTCACATGGACGCTGGGCAGCTGTGGTGTGCAAGCAGGGGGATGTGGTGGAAAGTGCACTGGGCTAAATGCTAAAGATTCTGAAAACTCAGGAGTCTCATCTTCTGCCTAAGAAATCTTAGAAAAGTAACCAAGCCTCTCTGAATCTGAATTTCCTCATAGGTAACTGAGGCAGGGCAGGGGGTGGGGTGGGGGTGGGGGGAGAAGTGTTGTTCATGTACAGGAAGGGAAGACACTTGCAGATTACATAGCACTTCCCAAGCACTAATTCAGAGCAAAGGTAATAGGTATTCTTTTGGTAAACATAATGGTTCTGTTGCAAAATAAGTTTAAAAATACTGGGCAAATTTTGGAAAATAATATTTATGGAGACAAGTTAAAGGAACAGAGGTTCTTATTCGGAATTTAGCAGAGAAAGGAGACTCTCTACCATGAAGAAACAGGAAGCATCATTTGCATCATGCTCTGTAGGAACTTTGAAGTCATTCTATACTACCTTCTGGATGGCATCCTTGCCCCTGACAGCTTGGTCCGCCCTGCGGATACCAATCAATCCTGACACATTGCTTGGGGGTGAGAGGTTCTTGGTGTATTCTCTGAGGAAGGGGCAAATATTGAAAGAGTAGCTGGAACAGGAATGATATTCAGGAAGCATGAATCAGGTAAGACGTGCTGGCATCCATTAGATTAGTTCAATATCCATTCTGACTGAATGCCTGATACATAATTTGGATATTACAATTGGTTAGACTCATAAATGTCAACCCTGAAAACTACATTGGCAGTTACCTAATATAACATTTTCTAAGATATCTGAGCACCATCCCTGTAAATGCCTACTAATACAAGACAATTTAGCATTGTTTAAAAGAATGGGATCTATTGTAACACTGAGTTGGGTTCGAATCCTGGCTTCATCTCTTAGCAGCAGTGTGATCATTTGCAAGTGACTTAATGTTTCTAACCCTTGGTTGACTCATCTCCAACCAGAGACTTGGTTAAATAGTTAAATTACACACAAATTCATAGTTTTCTACTTAATATGTTCAATAAATATTAGCTGTTACTATTGCTGAATTACTTGAAAAGTTCTTATTAGGCATCTCTTTGCAATAGTATCAGCAGATTTTCTACTAAGAAATTCTGATGGTCAAAGGTTGTGACCATCTACTAACTGCTATGACAAGCAGACATTACATCTTTCAATTCAATTCAATTCAATATTATTCAGCAGGTGCACAGAAAGAAGGTGTAGAGGGCTAAATCCAGAGCTTGCAAAAGCAGAAAATTCCTGCACATTGCTGTGAGCTACAGTGGACAAAAGATAGAAACCTACTTCAGAAGAGATTTTTAAAAACCAAACTTAAAGTATTGAAAACCAAAACAATATATCTATATTGCCTAAATAATAATAATAAATAATGATAAATAATAATCTGGGTATCTCCTCAATTCCACAAGTGTACAATGTTGTCATCATTTCTGTGAAGATAGATATTTATTATATGCATCTGTCTATGTTGACTAAAGTTCAGTTATTTTTTATTGTGTGAATTCTATACTTTGGGATATTTGTATGTATAATCAAGGAAAAGGTATGAATTTCACAGGAAGTGTCACCTTAATTCTTTCTTTTTTTTAAAAAAAGATTTTATTTATTTACTTGAGAGACAAAGAGAGCACAGAGGGAGAGGGAGAAACAGACTCTCCACTGAGCAGGAAGCCCAACACAGGGCTTGGTTCTAGCACCCTGGGATCATGACCTGAGCCAAAGGCAGACGCTTAACCAAATGAGCCACTCTGGTGCCCCTTAATTCTTTCTGAAAGCTCTTTTAGTTAAGCATCATAGGGACAAGCTTTGTCACCAGAATTTCATGAGGTTAAAAAGGAAAGTGGTGCAAAATGTGATCCTCTGATTGAAATGTTATCCCCTTGGGCCATTTTCTCTTTAAAAACTTATATTTTGCCCTTTTATCTTTCATTTAATAAACTCACCCTACTGGAAATTTAAATATATTATTAAATTAGAAGACATCACCTCTGTCTTTGTGGAGCTTATAATCTAAATACAGTGAACAAGGCAACATACATGAAACAAATAGAAATATGAACTACTGAGACATCAGGCCCACTGGAAAGGGCTTATGGGCCATTCAGACAGAGGCTCTGACCACAATAAACTTTCATTCCAAGTGGTGGTAAACACACAGCAAATAAACAAACATGACAAATAAGTAAATGGATTTTTAAAAAGGCAATTTCAGAAAATGTGAAGTATTGAAGAAGACTATAATGACAGAGTCTCATGAAAGTAACTGGTAGCAGTGGGAGGTGGTTGGGGAAGGCCTTCTTGCAGAGGTGACAGTTAAGGAGAAAGTGAAATCATGAAAAGAAAGAGCAATGTGATCATCTCAAGGTACTCTGGTCCAGATCCATGACACAGCAAATTCATGAGCTTTAAAGCTAAAAGGGGCTGGGTGAGGTCAAAAAATAGAAAGAAGCCAATGTGGTAGAACCCAAACCATGCAAGAATGGAGTGGGTGGGGGCGCCTGGGTGGCTCAGTTGGTTAAGCGACTGCCTTCGGCTCAGGTCATGATCCTGGAGTCCCGGGATCGAGTCCCGCATCGGGCTCCCTGCTCGGCAGGGAGTCTGCTTCTCCCTCTGACCCTCCTCCCTCTCATGCTCTCTGTCTCTCATTCTCTCTGTCTCAAATAAATAAATAAAATCTTTAAAAAAAA
>NW_027727067.1:0-315 GCF_054177405.1 Leptonychotes weddellii | reverse complement strand
AATGTTTCTAGAAGTATATTTTATTTTAGTGTCTTACATATATAAAATTAGCTAATATAACCAAAGTCAAAAGAAATACAGTGAATTTCATTTGGACCCCTGTCTGTATTTCACATATGTCCCAGAATCACTGAAGTCACCCTGGAAACATGCCCCTTTTTACCATGAAGACTTAATTCCGTGATTCTGGTTCCATGGTGTCTCTATATACATGGTATCATCACAGAATACATACTCTCCGTGGTACTTGTAAAAGCTTCCACACAGGATCCCTAATACATTTTAAATCAAGCAAAAATAGTAAGATACATCTAA
>NW_027727066.1:0-315 GCF_054177405.1 Leptonychotes weddellii | reverse complement strand
CCGCATCCCCGCCAACATCTGTCGTTTCCTGACTTGTTCATTTTAGCCATTCTGACTGGCATAACAGCCTTTCTAACGAGTGCATGTGACAGAGCTATATTTTTGTTTGTTTGCTATTTTTATTCTTTTTGATCATGATATCAAGCCTCAGCCTAATTGCCTTATGTGGAGTTCATTTGAAACATGCTAGTTCAATTTCAGTAAATGTGGTAGCAAAAGTATGAAATCATATAAAAATGCCCTTTGTGAGAAAGAAATGATGTGATTGTCTAAACTGGGGTTTCCTCTGGATGCTGACATTCATTTTCTATTGTG
>NW_027727065.1:0-315 GCF_054177405.1 Leptonychotes weddellii | reverse complement strand
TTGTTTCCCGGAGTCCATAGTCTCTCACGGTTTGTCTCCCCCTCTGATTCCCCCCTTTCATTTTTCCCTTCCTTCTCCTAATGTCCTCCATGCTATTCCTTATGAAACCATATGATAATTGACTTTCTCTACTTGACTTATTTCAGTTAGCATAATCTCCTCCAGTCCCATCCATGTTGATGCAAAAGTTCGGTATTCATCCTTTCTGATGGCTGAGTAATATTTCTTTTTTTTTTTTTTTTAAGATTTTATTTATTTGAGAGAGAGAATGAGATAGAGAGCATGAGAGGGGGGAGGGTCAGAGAGAGAGGCAGA
>NW_027727064.1:0-315 GCF_054177405.1 Leptonychotes weddellii | reverse complement strand
ATTAGCATAAGTGACTCCATTTTGAGACTGTTGACCTCTTTTAAACAAATATTGATGTTAAGAACTTCATAAAACCTAATTATGCTTTATTACATTTTATAATTTTATCATGCTCTGCTTCTGGGGAGTACCAGATAAATATCCCCTAGACACACATGCACACAAGTACACACCCACTCTCTTTCTCTCTCTCTCTCTCTCACACACACACACACACACAAACACACACACAAATAAAAAACTAATAAACTGGAGAGGGTGGAGCAAGATGGCGGAGGAGTAGGAGACCTGGATATCGTCTCCTCTCAGGAATTC
>NW_027727063.1:0-315 GCF_054177405.1 Leptonychotes weddellii | reverse complement strand
GCACAAGAGACTTGAACAGAAACCTCAGCAAAGAAAATATACAGATGGCAAATAAATATATTAAAAGATCCTCCGTATCATATGTCTTTAGGAAATTGCATATTAAAACAGCAATGAGGGCGCCTGGGTGGCTCAGTTGGTTAGGCGACTGCCTTCGGCTCAGGTCATGATCCTGGAGTCCCGGGATCGAGTCCCACATCGGGCTCCCTGCTCGGCAGGGAGTCTGCTTCTCCCTCTGACCCTCCTCCCTCTCATGCTCTCTGTCTCTCATTCTCTCTGTCTCAAATAAATAAATAAAATCTTTAAAAAAAAAAA
>NW_027727062.1:0-315 GCF_054177405.1 Leptonychotes weddellii | reverse complement strand
TCCTCCCTCCCGGGGTCAGAGGTGCCCTCCGCGAGGCAGGTCCTCACCCAGACCATGGCTTCTCGACCACCTCTGACACCACGACCATGTGGAGTTCCAGAGGAAGAGCAATGGTCTGTCTGGCCGTGAAGTCTCATCCTCTCTTGTGAGACCTGTCGAAATTCCTCTCCAGTTGAATCATAACTGGAATTATAACTTTGTCAATCCACTGCAGTTTGGGAATGGATATCTTCACCATGTGATTTTTCTTTCCCCTTTCTATTTAATACCGAGGTTACTTGCTAGATAAGCAAAAGAGAGATTATTGATGAAATG
>NW_027727061.1:0-315 GCF_054177405.1 Leptonychotes weddellii | reverse complement strand
TACCGTCTATACGCTGGCAACCTGCCCTGTGTGTCTCTGGCCCCATCCGCTCCCCGGGCTCCTGACGCTTACCTGGCACCTCACTGGGAGGTCTCTCAGGCATTTCACCTTAACCTGCCCAGAGGCTCCTGGTCTCCCCCAAACCTGCTCCTCCTCAGTCTTCCCCTCACGGTAAAGGGCCCCACCATTCCTCAGGTGCCCAGAGCAAAGCCTGATTCCCTCCTTGATCTCCCAGCCCCATCCGATCCGTCCACAAATCCTGTCAGTTCTCGAATCCAGCAGCTCCTTGTTACCCCCACGGCCACCCCTGGTGTC
>NW_027727060.1:0-315 GCF_054177405.1 Leptonychotes weddellii | reverse complement strand
GGCACATTCTGCATGGATCACTGGGTGTTATGCACAAACAATGAATCATGGAACACTTCCTCTAAAACTAATGATGATGTATGGGGATTAACATAAGAATAAAAAAAATAAAAAAAAAAAACATTAGGGACCCCTAAACTACCTTGGTGCAACCACTTTCCTGTGGTGTTCTTGCTGCCCCCTTCATTCCAATACTACCTACACATCGTTCATATCTTAGCACAAGCTTACTGACTCAGGAGAACCCTCATCTTGGCCAGATTCCTTTCCTACATGCACTCTTGGCCGCCTTCTCTCTGTGTATTCACATGGCAG
>NW_027727059.1:0-315 GCF_054177405.1 Leptonychotes weddellii | reverse complement strand
GGGCTGGGATAGGGAGGAGGCTGATCCTTCTGACTACAACCTCTGCGGGACTCGGGAATGCTTCCTCCTGCTTCCTTTGTCCCTGCATCCCAGTTGGGGGCACCCCTGGCACTGTTCTCGCTCTCTGTGGCAGACCTTGCATGCCTGACCTGTGGGCTTTGGGCACCCTCTTCAACATGACCTAATCTGCCATCTATTTCCAAGGAAATCTTCATCACTTCTAGTCCACTGAGGGCACTCTTTCTGTTGTCCTGCAATGCCATGGATTTTCTTTACTGTCCGTCCTGATGTTTAGAATGATGTAGAGCCGGCTGG
>NW_027727058.1:0-315 GCF_054177405.1 Leptonychotes weddellii | reverse complement strand
CAGCTTGCAGGGGCTCTGAGAAGCCAAGGATGTGCAGCCACTGAGGGGACCATGAAGAAAGCTCATGGAAAGGTCCATGGAGATCTGTTGCTTCTACATAGCTACCACTTCTCCAGGGCCATAGCCAAGGATCTGGGCATGGAGGAGAAAAGAGCAAGTGCAAGGTGAGACTTGCCAGGCACTTCTGCATCTGTCCGTCACTGCATCTGTCCATCACAACTTTCCTAGAGGAAGGACCACTGCTCTACTTCATTTGTCCAAATCTCATGCATGTTCTCTTTTTGTCAACTCTAACCTAGAAAGTTATAGGAAGAG
>NW_027727057.1:0-5108 GCF_054177405.1 Leptonychotes weddellii | reverse complement strand
GGACTCTCACTCCACACTCTGACGCCTTGGCTGGGTAGTTCTTTGTTGTGGGGGGCTGTCCTGGAGCACTCCCTCCATCTCGTGTCCTCTGGGGGAAAGGCTGGGTGGGCACCGCTGCCCTGAGTCCGTGCCATCTCCCCCCAGCCTTGCCCCTCTCTGTGGGCTACAGGAGAGGGTTTACTGTGTCCACAGCCACTCTCCCGACAGGAGGCTCCCTTACCAGCAGGCCCCAGGACCTGGCGTGTTCATTCATCTGTGCTCATTTCTGTTGATCCAAATGACACTGGAACCCATTCTCCTTCTGAAACACTCCCACGTTCTCCAGGAAACGGAGTGCCTCTGGCCACCATCCATGGGGATGCGAGGTCCCTGCTCGTGGGTCACGGTGTCCCCACACCGTAAGGGACACAGAGCAGGTGGGAATGCCTGCTGGGTGCTGACCACACTGGGCCTCTGACCCATTTTAGATGATTTTAGAGGACATTCCTCAGTGTGCTTTCCTCACACAAGTTTCTCTTGGAGCTGTTCCCTGGGATCCCCCTAGCTCTGCCTTGCACCTTGAGATGTGGCCTCTTTCTCAGCAGTTGGGGAACCCTTCAGTTTAGCTTGGCTGCTGGCACTTGCCTCCTGATGTCAACCTGGTTTCTTGGCATATTTGGAAACTCATTTGTGTTCTACCTGAATCTCACCACAATGAGTGGGTCATCCAGAGGGTTTTACTCCTTTTGGGAGGAAAGAACAAATCTTCAAGGTTCGTGTTTCTCTAATTATCTAGTTTTTGTAAACATTTTTTGGGCCTCTTTTAAATTGGTTATCTTGTCTGGATATCCGTGCCCTTCAGCTGGTGCACTTTCCTGCTGCCTGGTTATCTTGTGACCACAGGTGCTGGGTGATTTTTCCTGCTCTTCCCAGCACTGTCTGCCTTGTCCACTCCTTCCTGCTCACATGCATGGGTCACGGATGTGTCTTCTCTTCATGAAGTGATGCAGTGGTGATCAAATTGACAAAGGGCCCAGTTTATTAAAAGCAACAAAGGAAGGATTCTCTAACAGGCTGTATTTCATCCTTTGTGGACTTTTTTGCCTGCAGTTTTATTTTATTCTTTATGGGTTTTATACATTTTGTATTAATTTAACTTTTCTGTTTTGATGTCCTAAAGAACTTGTGGCCCTTTGCGGGTTCAGCTTGTGAAGTGGTAATTATACTGTGTTTATTATTATTATTAGATGCTGAAGCTATCACTGATTGACAGTGGTAGTCTGTTTACATTTTGTTCCTTTGTCATTTTAGTCCCTCCTCAGACAACTTCTGAAAGCATCTTATTTTCTAGGAACAACAGAATGTTCCAGAGCCATCTTGATTTTTCTCCTGCCTCAAGTTATGGGATTCATTGTCCTCTAAGAGTCCTGGTTCTGAGTATTAGAGGTGAATATCTGAGTGTCAGATGTGCGTGGGGGTACCCCCCCCCAGACTAAGGGAAAGTCCTGTTGCTTTGGACTACTTTTAGAAGTGTCAGAGCCAGAAAGTACATCCTTTTTAAAGGTTGGTGTTCACATTGACTTTGAGCATTTTGATGCCATGTACCCAGCTATCCTTGCAGTACACCATGGCTGCTAAGATTTGTCTCCCACACTGGAAGTCCTCAACTCAGCCCTCAACTCTCTCACCCCAGAGGAGGGCAGTGAACTGTAACTGAAGTCACAGAGCCCGAACATTGTCAGCTTTGATGCATAACAAAGCACGGGAAAACCAAGGGACTTAAAGCCAACAGTGATTTATCCTTTCTCAATGTTCTGTACATTGCTGGGGTGTAACTTTGGCTTCACGGGGTCATCTGGGGTCACTCATGGGCCCTGATTCCTTTTAGTGGGGGAAGCAACAGAGTTGTCTTTTGAAAACAGAAAATCAGTCTGTGGAAGAAACATGAACTCCTTGCTCTGCCTTTAAGGTCCTACAGGACCGGCTGCCCTGCCATCCTCTTGCATCCAGGTACCACAAACTTGTCGGCCTCTTTGCAGTTTCTTCCTTGGAAGCACCAAGTTTGCCCTACCCCAGTGCCTTTATACTTGCTGCTGTCTCTGCTTGCAGGGCTCTTTCCCTAGACCTTTGCACAGCTGGCATTTAAAAAAAAAAGTTTTATTATTTATTTTTTAGTAATTGCTACACCCAACATAGCTTGAACTCACAAGAGTCACATGGTTTTCTGACTGAGCCAACCAGGCGCCCCTGTGCAGTTGGTATTTTTTTTTTTTTTTAATGAATTAGAGCTAAGTAAAATGTCACCCTCTCTTCTAGGGCCTTCCTTGATCCTCCATCTGTATCCTACCCTACACTTTCCCGGCAATGCCCCTGTCAGTTCACTGTATTAAATTGCTCTTGTTCATTTATTTGTTCTCTTGTTTATTTCTGTCTCTGCCTCTAGAATACAAATTTCCTGAGAGCAGGACCTTTATCTGTCTTGCTTTTCACGTGTTCTTGGTGCCTAGAAAATTCCTAGCATAAAAGGAAGGAACAAAATGTTATTTGTTGAATGGATGATGAATCATTCATGCACTGAGGGGGCGAGAGGGATGAATAGGTGGAGCACAGAGGATTTTTAGGGCAGTGAAACTACTCTGTATGATATCATTATGGTGGACACATGTCATTAAACATTTGTCCAAACCCACTGAGTGTACAATGCAGGAGCGAACTGGACTCGGGGTGATTATGATGTGTCAGTGTAGGTTCAGTGTAACATGCTCCTCTCGTGCAGGATGTTGGGGGAACTCTCTGTACCTTCCTCTGAATTTTTCTAAGAACCTAAGACTGCTCTAAAAAAGAAAGGTTTTTTTTTCCTAATAGTGCACATCCATTGGGAAGAAGTCTGAACAGTATAGATGTGTATAAAGTCCAAAGGATTATATTCATGCCTCCTGAACCCCAAGCTCTTTCTGTTATACCCAGGCCTCCTGTGTTGACTGGTTGGGTGGCTGGGGTGCCTTTCATGGGAAGGATGAGATTGAGAGTCGATTCCGAGACATCGAGAGCTCTGCGTTAGACCTAGGGTGCCTGAGACGCTTCTCAGACCACTGAGTAGGAGGTTGACTCTGTGTGTGGATCCCGGCTGAGCTGGAGAACTCTTTCCAGGGGGGGGCAGCGCAGCACATCATTGTTACTTCAAGCACGGGCCTGGGGGAGGTCCGGACACAGGCTGTGGACAGAAGAGAGGTGAGGAGAGTCTGGCGTGTCAGCGCTGGAGGTCGGGGGAAGAAGCCACAGCAGGACACCAGTGGAGTAGGACCAAGTGAGGCGCACATGGAGACCTGGGAAGGGCCACTAGGAAAGACAGAGAATTTCAGATAAACAGTGAATCACTTTTCAGCGTAAGTGTGTCCCATTTGATCTGCTGCATCTGGCAGCCCAGAGCCGGGAGGAGAAGGCTGTGACATCCATCTGGCCTTTCCACTGTGATGCTGTAAAGCCCAGGGAAGCCTGTGGGCCTGTACTACTTGTGATGAACCCCCAGCCAGTTCCCCAGCTGGAAGCACAGTTGAGGCTGGACCAGCCCTTGTGGTTCTTACTATCACAGGAAGCGCCTCAGCAAAAACCATCAGAAAACTTTGAGGAACAAGCTTTCTTACAAGTCCCGGAGGGGACATGGCACACCTCAGGGCCACACGGCCACACAGTGCAGTCTCAGGTGGAGAGAGGGAGGGGGCGAGGACATGGGGCTCGGCCTTTCCTGGGGCGAGATAACTAGGGTTTCATGGGTTCACTGTTTATCAGATGATTTAAAACCTAAGAGCAAGAATGAGGATGAGGGAAGGGAGAAGCAGGGTCACTCAGGCAGTCAGTGATCTGGATTGCCTAGGATTTGCTAAAGGGGGAGCTCTGAGGGTGCAGTGACCTGGCTCTTGGGTTGGTTTGCCAGCAGCTCTGTCCTATAGCTGGGTGCGCAGATGTCTTTGATATGGATGCCTTGGCCATCAAAGGCTTCCTGTCAGGCACACACTGCAAAGGAGTCTCGAGGAGCCTCAGGAGAAACAAAGTCAGCCAGCACCATTAACATAGCCTTTATTCTAGAGTGCTGAACACTAGAAGGCTTCCAGAGAGCATTCTGACTTGGGGAAGGAGGGTGGAATGTTTTATGGGCTTTAGCAGGAAGGTATTGGTTAGAATTCCCCTAGACTTAGCAGGAAGGGGGAAGCCCCAGTCCAGCCAGTTTCAGAAATGAGAGCAGGGCATTGTTCTTGAGGGTCAGCAGCTCTTTCAGGCAGTTGACTTTATCAGGAGGGATGAAAGGAGCAGGAGCTAAAGTCACATGCAGGAGGGGGTGGGGGGCACACTGCGGGGGCAAGGATGTGGGGAGGCCATGGTGGGCAGGTCTCAAGTCCTTGAGAGTGTCTCATGACACGCTGAGGTTTGGGGGAATTGTTTGGCATCGTGCAGGTGACCTCTGGCCTTGGCAAGGGCCACTTGTGCAGGGAGGAGCCGGATGGGTGTTGAGCACAGAGGCAAGGACACCGAGACAGTGGGGATGTGTCTCTTTCATTGTGTTCTAAAGTGGAGGAGAGAAATGGGGTACAAGCTAGAGGGTGGCTTGAGGTCAAGGGAGCTTGAGAGGGAGATTCTAGAACAAGGTCCTGTTGTCATTAGATGATCCTGCAGAGGTAGAGGGGAGAAACTGAAAAGGCAGGAGAGAGGAGACCCTTGTGAGCGCTGGTCCTTGAGAGGGCTGAGGTGGGTTCTGGGGCACAGGCGAGAGGCTGGCACCCCTCACCCCCTTTACCCTGTGTTTCCTCTGCTATGTGATGGAGGCAGTAATAGACCTTCTTGGGACTTGTGAGGCTAAGGAATATGAAGGACTGCTGCATGGGTCATGGGTAGCTGTGTCTATTATTTTTTTTTTTTTAAGAAATTATGGATCTGTCAAAATCTTTGGGATGCAGCAAAGGCAGTCCTAAGAGGAAAGGATATAGCAATACAAGCCTTTCTCAAGAAACAAGAAAGGTCTCAAGTACACAACCTAACCCTCCACCTAAAGGAGCTGGAGAAAGAACAGCAAATAAAGCCTAAACCCAGCAGGAGAAGAGAAATAATAAAGATCAGAGCAGAAATCAATGAAA
>NW_027727056.1:0-14285 GCF_054177405.1 Leptonychotes weddellii | reverse complement strand
TGGGAGAAGATATTTGCAAATGACATATCAGATAAAGGGCTGGTATCCAAAATCTATAAAGAACTTAATAAACTCAACACCCAAAGAACAAATGATCCAATCAAGAAATGGGCTATGGTGAGCACTGTGAATTGTGTAAAGACTGTTGAATCACAGACCTGTACCTCTGAAACAAATAATACATTATATGTCAAATCATTTCCCTGTTTTTCTATAGTTGCATTTAACATGGTGATATTTTATATACTGAATTCATCCATTATTAGAGCTTTACATTTGTCTTTGTATCAAAAACACCATGCAATTTGTAAAAATACATATATATGTATATATAATGTTTGCAAATGATTCAAAACAATATGTGTATCTTTTTTGGTAATTCTTCAAGATATTAGACTTTTTCTTCTTTTTTGAGCTTTCTGGACATGTCTTGAAAAAGTCCCCCAAAGACTATTTCAATTGCTTCTTGAAATAAGCATATTCATGGATGCATCTGGAAAGAAGAAAAAGCAAGCAGTCTGTGAAGAATTTCCACCTGAAAGAGAACGCAGATGCTAGCGTCTGCCTTCAGCTCAGGTCACCATCTCAGGGTCTTGGGATCGAGTCCTGTGTCCGGCTCCCTGCTCAGCAGAGAGCCTGGTTCTCCCTCTCTCTCTCCCTGCCGTCCCCCCTGCTTGTGCTCTCTGTCTTTCAAATAAATAAATAAAATCTTTAAAAATAAATAAGACAGAAACATTTGATTTACAACAACAGTCCCTTCAACGGATTCCATCCAGGTCTCCCCGTAGGTTAAGCATTTGCAATACGTGAGCCAAAGTCTTCATGAGCAAATATTTTCTTTTTGCTTTTTTCCCTTCTTTCAATTATTCTCCTCTGGAAGGTGGGGTCAATAGACGTATCTGAGGGTCCTTTGTAGCACATTTCATTGGAATAAAATAGTCTACCTGGATTTTACCACCCGACGAAGAGCTTGGGAGGCCGGTTCATCGATGGCATGATGGTTCCGAGGGCACTAAGGATACGCAGTCGGAGAACAAAGCCAAAGGGGTCCATGCATGTAAAATAATTGTAGTTTCCCCAGAATGAACATAACTTCACCTTCGGGATGATTCGGGAGCTCTGTCCTTCAAAGGACGTGTCGCCCTCCTCATCCTCGGCACAGTCCGACCATACTCCAGCTTTCATCCTTTTCCTGGTGCGTTGGCTGGACTGAAATTCACGTTCCGTAGGGCGGGAAGCTGCGACTGATGGAGACGGTGCACGGTTGCGCGTTCCTGCATCCAGGGCTCCATTCCGTCCAGACTCACCACCGGCGATCGCTAACTTGGGGGCTGTGATTCTTAGAGGCGCCTTGCTTGCACGCTTCACCGTGAGCGCCGGGGGTACGGGGCGCCGTGTTCTCAGAGGTTCCCCCGAAGCAGAGCCTGACACAAGGACGGAGCCCGTGGCCAGTGTGGGAGGTGGGGTTGCAAGAAGCGGGGTTGGGAGGTGAAAATAAAGCACCCCTGTGCGTTTTGTCTGTTTGTCTATCATCTTGCTCTCAAAGTAGCCGAGGCTCTTCCAATATGAACCCATTTCCGAGGTGTCTGGACACCGGGTCAGTGTCCTACTGTTGGTTTCAGTGCAGACACCATGGCGTTGGAGGGAGCGCCCCTTCCCACAGGTTAAACCATGCAGAACTCCCTCCTTGTACCGGCTGTGCTCAGCTCCCCCAGCAGCAAACCCCACAATTCAGGGATTTCATGGAGGCTTCACATCCTAGGCAGGACGGATTAAATCACTGGCCAGCCCCGTGGGGGACTGAGCTCAGCCCCCAGCCCCTCTCCCCTGCCCCCGAGCTCAGGGCTGTGGCTGGAACCTGCATGCCTCTGATCAGGGGTTTGGGTCCCACGGCCTCAGGACCCGAGACTGAGTGTGTAGGTGTATATATAACATATATATTATATATTAAAATTAATTATTAATTAAATATTTAAATTAAATTAATTAATTAAAATATTGATAATATTCTGTAAATGTATTATATATTATATATTATATATATAATATATATTATATAATTATATACGTAAATTATATATATAGAACCCACACATAGACATAATCACATATATACACACATACTATATGTATGTGTACATGGTATACACATATGCCATATAGAATATATAGCATATATTTGTGTGTATACCTATATACATATAAATGCATACATACACATACTAACACATAGACACATACTAACACATAGTATATATATGTGCTACTAACACATAGACACATACTAACACATAGTATATATATGTGCTATATGCTATACATATATCACATATATATGTATACATATACTGCATATATGTATATACATGTATATTTGCATTTTGGTATCTTTGTATATGCATGTACGTATGCATATGCATGCATATATAAACCACACATGCAACACATGTATGTTGTACGTAACATATAACACATATATACATACACAGTTAGCCCTTGAACAACGTGGGGGTTAGGGGTTCCAACACCTGCATAGTTGAAAACGCACACCCAACTTTTGACTCCCCCAAAACGTAACTACTGATAGTTTACCAGAAGCTTCACCCATAACATAAATAATAAACACCTATTTTATATCTCCTATATATTATACACTCTGTTCTTACCATAAAGTATAGAAAAGTACAGAAAAGAAAATGCCATTAAGAAAATCATAAGGAAGACAAAGTGTATTACAGTACTGTAGTATATTTATAGAAAAAAATCTGTGTATAAGTGGACCTACACGGTTCAAACCCATGTTGTTCAAAGGTCAACTGCAATGTGTGCATATATCTAATACATACACACATATTATATATATAATATATATTAGATATATGCATGAGATATAGGTACACTATGTACAATATCTACAATATGTATATATGATATATATATGATATACTACATAAAATATACATATAATATACTATATACATATAGCAATTGTATATATACATAGTATATATACATATGTTATTGTATATATACATTGTAGATATATGTTATCGTATATTGTATGTATACATATGTTGTATATGTGCTATATATAATAATACATAATAATATACATTGTATATATATAATATATACACAACTTTATCTTCATCAAATTCAGGGGAGCAATGCAATTCTAACATTGTGACATAGAGATCCTACTTTCAGTGAGCTGGTTATATAACAGCCAGCTTTTAGCTACTGATTGACCTTGACAATATTAATTAACACCTTCATCGACCCACAGTGAAACAAAAACTACAGAATAAAATACCCGCCCAATGAGTCATTATCACTAACAATAAAACTATCACTGAGTAAGCGATGGGCTCCAAAGAAACCATCCATCACAGGGATGGATGGACTGAACCTTTCCTTCCAGCATTTAGGATTCTATACTTTTTATAGAGACCTGTTTGCAGGTTTTATTTCTACACGTGGTAAGAATCGAACTCAATGAGTAAGCTTTTCCCCATAAAATATAAACTCAAATTTTGGGTTGGATGAATGTAATCAACGGATGGGTCATATTTTAACTTGGGATCTCAACGTGCCCATTTCTGGTCCGTCAGCCAACAGAATAAAACTTCTCCGACGTGGGCACAATCTCCGGTTTATGACATCTGGCGATCTCGCGGCTGCTCGCAACCATAAATTCTTTAGGGATAGGGAATAGCTGCAGTGCCATAAGACAGTATGCAAAGCTTGGGGCCCTCAGCCAGCTTTATGACACTCATAAATTCTCCCTGCCTCGAGCAATGGGACGCTATTTTACCTCCTGTGGCTGATGGCTGTTTTTGCAGGCTTCCCCGTCGTCAGCTGGGCTCTGTGTATAGGGTCTTTTTTCCTCCGGGAAGGTAGGACTATTTTGTTACATGGTCCTAAATAATCTCTATCATATCTCAGCCACGTTAGTGACGTGTGTTATCATGCTCTTTGAAATATGAAGACCCTAAACAGTGGAAAATGGAGCTGACAGGTCTGGATTCAATACATCATTGCCTGTAAATCAAGCTTCATCACCCAGGCCACCCTGGTCACAGAGAGGCGGCCACTGAGGGCAACACAGATGCTTGGGGTGTGGGGAAGACGACAACGAGCAGAGCGGGTGGCCTGGGGTGACTCACAGGGACATGCACGGACACACAGAGAGACATACACACAGACACTCAAAGATATAAACACACAGATGCGCACACACAGACACATAAACACACACTCGGGTGCATGCACACACAGACATATAAACACACACACAGATGCACACACACACATAGACACACTCAGATGCACACACGCACAGACACATATAAACACACTCAGATGCACGCACACACAGACACACATATAAACACACACACAGATGCACGCACAGACACACAGACATATAAACACACACTCACATGCATGCACACACAGATACACATATAAACACACTCAGATGCACGCACACACAGACACATAAACACACACTCAGACGCACGCACACAGACACATATAAATACACACACATGGAAACACACAGATGCGTGCATGGACATAGACACACACACACCTCAGTATAGACGCAACCAGACCTACACACACAGGCACATGTGTGAATCCATCTCTGTATGCACATACATAGATGTGGATACACAGACACACACACACACACAGACACGCACAGCATCACAGACCACCCCGTCCTCACACGCTTTCATGACCAAATGAGGGGACTTCATCCTTCAAAGGGGGTGAGAGCTCCATTGGAAGCCCGGAGTCTGCGCCATCGTGACCTACGGGTGACAAAGCCGCTTAGCTTCCTTGCACAGCAATTTCCTCAAATGGGGAGAAAACATATAACTGGAGTTTCTGGTGTCCCAGAAGCAATGAGTGCACCGTGCATATAGTACGTGCTCAACTGTGTCCGCTGGAAACAAAGACTTTGAGCTCGCAAGAAAATAGCACTGGGTCCACTGCAGGCTGAGCGAATTCCACACAACAAAAATGTTCGTAAGTAAATCACGAAAAACATGGACCATCCACGCGTCGTGAACTCCCTGGGTGCCCAGAGCGCCTCCACCATTTTGTTGTTGGAGAAACTAAGACCCTCCCCAGAAGCACCATGTGAAAAAGACTAAAGAAGACAGATGAGTGGCCATGAGTGGACAGGGATGCACGTTTCATGAACAACATGTGGTCACGGAAATTCTTTGGGACACCTGAGAATCTCCAAGACACGTCCAGGGAATCTGTCTTTCTTGTTTCTTCAAACCCACCATGCCACTGAAGTCCTAGCCCAGGTACCTGAAATGGGACCTTATTTGGAAACAGGGCCTTTGCAGATGTGAGGAAGGATCTGGGATGAGCTCATCCTGGATGACGATGTCCCTAAATCCAATGGCAGGTGTCCTCACAAGAGACAGAAGAGGAGACACAGACACAGAAGAGAAGCCACGTGAGGACAGAGGCAGAGATGGGAGGGATGTGGTCACCAGCCCAGGGACGCCTGGAGCCCCAGAAGCTGGAAGAGGCAGGAGGGACCCTCCCCTGGAGCCTCTGGAGGGAGCATGGTCCTGCCCCTCCTGGATCTCAGCCTTCTGGTCTCCACTGCTGAGAGAGGATGAATTCCTGTTGCTTAAACCCCCAACTTTGTAGCTCTTCATTTTGGCCACGCAGGAGACTAATACAAAGTATATTTGTTCTAAAAAATAAACTAAATCATGTAAACTACTAATTTACAAACAAACAAAAAACTGATAGTTTTATTCTCGTGCAGGAGTTTCTTATGTTCCCAGTAGCTTCCCTTTACTCAACTGACATTCCCCAAAAGGAATCATTTCTAGGGAATACACTTTGTCTCAGAGACTTCGGAGTAAAGAAAGGTCGTTTTGGTCTGGGAAGCAGACAAAGATGATTTTGTTATTTTCGCTGAGTCTTATCCCATCTGGATAATACATCAGGGAGAGGACTGCCCTGGACAATACCAGGTGCTGATGTGAACAGTGGCTTGGGATGGTTTTCTGTTCACTTTGAGAAAAAGACAAGCTTCAAAACATACAAGACATTCACCTCCATTGAGTTCTTTGAGGGCTGAGAAATCTCACATAGCTTGCCCATTCTCTGAAAACAGAGAAAATGTCCCCATTTAATGAAAAATACATGGGCAGGAAAGCATTTTATTGAAAGACAGTGAGCTGACAGACACCTCAGTCAGTTACAAGCGCTACAAAGCAATTGCAAGGGAGAAAAAAAACACCTTTCTTCTACACTCTTACATTCGGTACCCGAGGTGTGTGAATTAAACTGAGAAAAGGCAGATTTACCGGAGACAGGCTTTATTTCGGAAACGTTACTTCAGTAAGCCTTGTTTGTGCAGACCCAACCCAGTGCTAATCTTCTGTTTGCAGGGATGATGGTTGTCTCCTGTTCCTGGTGTCAGAAAGGATGAGACCCCTTCACAAAGGCAAGTGTGTGTCCTCTGTGAAGGCACACCAGTGAGGGTAAACAGCTCTGTCTGCATTTGCTTCTTGATTGCCTTCAGCCCAAAATAATCCCTATGCCAAAGGGACCGTGCTCTGACCTCCTTCCCAATAGAGGACATTTCCATGGAAACAGCATCTGTGTGTAAACAGAGTCAGTCTGATGTCCCGAAACATCAGAACTTGGGAAGACTACATTCTCAAACTCAAACGATACACATATTTAGAAATAAGCAAAAGGTGGGTTTTAGCTGGAGAACGCATCAGCCCCAGGCGGGAACTCACCCCAGGTTTTTGATGGGCTTCCTCTTGGCATCCGTCCGATGGATGTTGTGTTTGAGCACGGAGCAATCAGCCTCACTCCTCTCTGTGACTCGTCTCGGCCGATAAGCCCACACCTCCACCTCGTTTTCCCCGTTAGGTTTCCGCAGAGACCCCCGCGTGCCACAGCCAGACCTGAATTGGCCCCGAAACGAGAAAACCACAACAGGAACCACAGTGTGCCCCGCTGTGTGCTCCAGGCACCGGGAGGCAGCTTGCGGTCACAAATGCATGGGGTGATATGTAGAAATAAAGATCTGTGTTTTCCCTGCCTTAGATGGAGGGACAGTGTCCCACCAACGGGGGCTCCCTCAGAGCGAAGGAAGCGGAGCACCTGTTAGGTCTGCAAGAATGGGGCGTTTGTCCTACGGGATTCTGCGTGTGTCTGGGGGCAAGACAAACGACCCAAAAGAATAAGAACACAACGTAGCTGGGCTCAAATTCAGAGCAAGATGGGGCTTAGCACAGCAACATTCTGAGGTTGCCATGGGTCCAGCCCCGATGTTGCATTTCCCACCCCGGGGCCCTTCCTTCCACTCCAAGGAGGACGTGAGTCCTCAGCAGTGGAGGAGTGAAGTCCCAGCCTCCGAGGGCTCCAAGCTCCTGTAAGATCCACTGCTGACTTGCTGGAACCGAGCCGGTTAATGTGCTCACCTGCACCCAGAGCATCGGGGAGGTTTAGACGGTCAAGCACATCCCGTTCACCTCCTCCAGGACCCAGAGGTGACCACGATGGCCCTTGTGCCTGATGCTTGAAGACAACAGTTGGATGTTGCTTCTCCAACCTGTTCCATGTTTCACCCTCACCATGGCCTTGGAAAGTGGGGCCAGGTGTCTCTGAAAGAGGGAAGCTTGTATTACCCCTGGGACGTGTCGAAGACCCACCGAGGGGCCTCCCGGACCTCCCTGTGATGACCCACATTCCTTTGCATGCCGCATGCATTTGCCCTGACCCCTTGGGGCCCCTCCCGGCAAGCATCTACTTCCCAGAGAGAACAAAACCAGGGCAGTGGAGCCTCCGAGAAGGGGCCAGGCTTGCCTGTTCCCTGGCGGAGGTCAGGAGAGGTCAAGGAGTCCAAGCTGCAGAAAATGGGCAAAGATCCAATTTCCGCATGTGCTCCCGGGCCAGGCAGCTGGGAATACAGCTCATTACACCCACAGAATGAGGGCCAGACACAGCATTCAACGTGCATGGGTCTGGACACACTTGGGCATGTTCTCGGCCAAACCAGCAGCTTGCCGGAGAATGCGGACTGAGGCAACACGCATGGGCCCACGAATCTAATCTCTGCCATAGAAATTCTGTAGCTGCCTCTTAAAACCTTATAAGGGAAGCTATCAGCCTGCTGGCATGCCCCGAAACTGAAGGTTTTAGCATGGAATGGATGGTTTTTCTGAGAGCTGAAAACAGCCCTTTCGCTGTGCTTGCCAAAACGAATTTATAATAGTAAAATATGGTATGAGCGAAACCTATGTATTTATAAACTATATGATGTATATTGTATATAAAAATGTAATATAAAAAGATATGTTATTTGTATATTATAATTATATGGAATTATTATATATTATATTATTTTATATATATTATTATATATATATATAATTATTATATATATATAATTATATATATATTATAATTATATGGAATTATGGTTATGTAATCATATAGTCATCACAAATTATAATTGTATGTGATTGTATGCTGATAATCATAACCGGGATGGGATGATATAAAGTATTGTTTATATAATGTAATTATATACTTTATATATTATAATATAAATGCATTGTATATACAATACACATTACATAATGTGTGTATAATTGATATGTAATATGATACATTGTATAACCATAGAATCATATAAAATGGTAATACATAATATATCATATTTATATTTTAATTTATATTAATATTAAATGGTTGCATTATCATATACAATGTTATATATAGTTATATATATTGTATGGTGTTATATATATTATATGTTATACAACCATTTACAATAGTTATATACATTATATTATATATTATTATACATTAATAATAGTATTGTATATATAATATATAATATATAACACAAATATATTACATATGATATGTTACATTATATTATATAATGTTATTGTATATAACATACTATATATTATAATATCATAGTTATATGTAATATATAATATACCATATTATATACTCTATGATATTCTGTTGTACAATATAATATATATAATATAGCAGTACAAGAGTATAATATAATAATATACAATGTAGAGGCACCTGGGTAGCTCAGTAGGTTAAGCATCTGCCTTCAGCTCAGGTCATGATCACAGGGTCCTGGGACCGAGTCCTGCATCAGGGTCCTTGCTCAGTGGGAAGCCTGCTTCTCCCTCTCCCACTCCCCCTGCTTGTGTTCCCTCTCTCGCTGTCTCTCTCTCTGTCAAATAAATAAATAAAAATCTTTTAAAAATAAAAATAAAAAATAATGTATATTTTATATATTTACTTTTATATAATTTACATTAAAAGTATGTATTATGTTATTTATTTTATATATTATATAATTTATAATTAACATATCATGAACAGTGTAAAATCAAGAGGAGAGCCGTAATGTTATTTGAGGCCCCTGATGCATAACTTTTTAACTAATATTTATGGAGTTCCACCAAGCTATGTGACAGGACTCAAAACCTGGGGGAAACAGTTGCCACTTCCCTAAAGAGCTTTCTGGGGCTGTGTGTGATGCCTATGTTGAGGACCACAGGTTTGCGGATTCCTGGGTGGATCCAAGGCTGCAGGCCCCAGGTGTAAACTGCAGGTGGACGTGGCTTCCAGGATCTGTCCAGCAGCCCCTGGAAGTTGGGAAGCTCTGCTCAGTTCTTCCTGTGCCGGAATAAGGTCTGTGATTCTCACATCTCCCTCCTCCCAGACAGTCCCGTCACTCCCAACCCCTGGTCTCCTTTCTTCGTCCTACTGACCCCACTCCTCCCAGGGCCATTTTTTCCTGGTCTCCTCCTCCAGGATGCTCCACCAAGGACACCATCACCCTCACCTTCAGCCTCCTGTGTCCTGGTGCCCAGTCCTCCACACACATGCCTCTGTGTCTACCCCAGTCCTATTGTCCAGCTGTATCAGTAGTGTTCCCAGAGAAACAGAACCAATGGGATACATGGTGGATAGTACACAGATAGGTAGATAGATAGATAGATAGATAGATAGATAGATAGATGATAGATAGATGATAGATAGATAGATAGATGATAAATAGATAGATGATAGATGATAGATAGATAGATAGATAGATAGATAGATAGATAGATATAGATAGATAGATAGATGATAGATAGATAGATGATAGATGATAGATAGATAGATAGATAGATAGATAGATAGATAGATAATGATGGATGGATAGATGGATGGATATAAGGAGATAGATGGATAGATGATGGATGGATGGATGGATATAAGGAGATAGATGGATAGATAGATGATGGATGGATGGATGAATGGATGGATGGATATAAGGAGATAAATGGATAGATGATGGATGGATGGATGGATAGATAGATGATAGATAGATAGATAGATAGATAGATAGATAGATAGATAGATATGATGGATGGTTGGATGGATGACGGATGGATAGAAGATGGATAGGATACATAGAAAAATATGGTAGATGGATGGATGGATAGATAGATATGATGGATGGATGTATAGATAGATAATAGATAGATAGATAGATAGACTGATATGATGGATGGATGGATAGGTAGATAGATATATAGATAGATAATTGATTGATATATATGATTGATTGATTCTCCCTTCCTCCACTTTTTTGTTCTATCCAGGCCTTCAACTGGTAAGACAAGACCCACCCACATTAGGGAAGGCCATCTGCTTTACTCACGGCACTGATTCAAATGCTAGCTTCATCCTACAAACCCTCATTAATACACCCAGAAATAGTACTCGACCAGATATCCAGCCCACCCTCCCGATACCTAAAATCACGTTGACATGTAAAATTAAGCATCGCAGTGAGTGAGCGGCAGTAACCACCGTATGGAGGGGCTGATGCACAGAGTGGACACTCCCGGTGTCTCCCCAAGTCCAGCCACACAGGAGAGCTCGTGGATCTGGTGCCACTGAGTGTCTCCTCCAGGGGAACCAGCCTGCAGGCAGAGGTCCCAGTCCCTGCACACTCCCGTGTCTGGAGGTGGCGTCCGAGCACACCTGTTACAGACATGGCCCCAAGGGCAGCGTGAAACCACAGGCATCCCTGCTCACCCTATCCAGGTAGCCTGTTCCAAATTCTTGTCTGTAATAAATCACTGTCAAGAGGAAAGATGCCATTTCTTCTGGGCGCCTTGGTGGGAAAACCGTTTTTGCTTGCATGGGAAAACCCCGGACATGTCAACATGCAGAATTCCAAAGGAAACGTTCTCCTTTCCATCCCAGAGATACGGCCTGTGAAGACAACTATCTGTGGGGTCAAACCTCTGAGTGACTTACTGCTCACTCCCCTCCACAAAAATCCTTCGAAATGCCTCTTGTATCAGGAAGCAAGCGAGGGTCACACTTGGCAGGTGGATTAGGTAGATGGTGCCCGGCTGGGGCTCCCACGGGAATGCAGGATCGTCTTCCCCCTAAAGAGATTGCGTTGCATCCAACGCAAACAGATCCATTCCTCCTGGTTTGTTTTTCCTCTGATGTTTCTAAAACCTAGACTGGGTTTGTAGGCAAGGCTGAAGTGGAGACCATAAACCCTCCTGTGTCTTCGTGGGTGGGTGGCCCCTGCTGTCCCTGGGGAAGCATCAAATAATCCACAGCAGGGAAATAATGCTCCCCGGAGTCTCAGTAAATCTCCGGAGCAACAACAACCCCCAAGAGTAATCCTCAAACTGGTCACGTGCCACCGTGTCATCTTGGAAGAAATCCCAAATGCCTCGGAAAGAAAGGGGACAGGAAAAGAGACGAGGACGTAAAAACAGGGTTCAGAAAAAGAAGCGGATGGTGTTCCAGAACATTCTGTCACCAGGGCTCTCAGCACCAGGGAAGGCCACGTGTGTATCCACCATTTGGTGGGACCCCACCCTGCGCCCCATCTCCTGCATCCATCAGCAACGATGCTGAGTCCTCCCCCCCCAAAACAGGCACCTTTCATCAGAATGAACTCCTGGGAGTTTTGGCTACACATGCGGCTCAAGCGGCTTGTTCTGCGTTTAGAAACTCCCGTGCTGTGCCTTTCGACAGACACATCCTGAGAAACACTCACGTGCCCGTCTGCACATTAGCCATATTAGGCGACTGCTGTAGGTTTTTCTAACCTCCACCGAAGACACAGTGACATATATCAGGTTTCCTGTCCCAGGACCAGGGGCCATTGCAAAGCCCGTAAGGCTGTGCTATGGGCTGGGAGAGCTTCTTCGGAATATGACAACCTGTTTGGGGAGGAAGGGGACCAGGGAAGCCAGCTCTCTGGTTTAGATTCCTCGGGTCGCTGTAACAAATGACCACAAATCATGGGGCTTGAAACCACAGGAATCTATCCAGTTCCCTCGTTCTGCAGACCAGAGTCTGAGATCCAGGCGGGGCAGGACCACTGAGATCCAGGTGGGGCAGGGCCACTGAGATCCAGGCGGGGCAGGGCCACTGAGATCCAGGCGGGGCAGGGCCACTGAGATCCAGGCGGGGCAGGGCCACTGAGATCCAGGCGGGGCAGGACTATGGTCCCTCCCGAGGCTCCAGGGGAGGGTTCTTCCTGCCTCTTCCAGCTTCTGGGGCTCCAGGCATTCCTGGGCTGGTGGCCACGTCCCTCCCATCTCTGCCTCCGTCCTCACGTGGCTTCTCCTCTGTGTCCGTGTCTTCTCTTCTGTCTCTTACAAGGACACCTGCCACTGGATTTAGGGCCACCCCGATCCAGGATGAGGTCATCCTGAGATCCTTTCCTTATTCACATCTGCAGAGACCGTTTTCCCAAATAAGGTCCTGCTCATAGATTCTGTAGCTTTGGATGTGAACACGTGTCTTTTTTTAGGGGGGTGGGGGTGCCATTTTGCCAAGTACACCTGCTTATGCCCTATTTTCCCCACAGAAGCAGTCAGTGAATTACAAGGTTTTTACATTGTCTACAGTGGCCAAAACTGTCAGCACACAAGACGAGAACACTTCCCCCGGTGACTCACAACAGAAAAGGATCTGAGCAATGCACCTGCAAATGAATTCAGATATTCCTGGAATTCATAAGCTCATGATTTCATCGGCCTCTGTTTAAGGTAAAGCAGAGCTATTCTTTTTTTTTTTTTTTGCTTATTTTTATAAATTCCCAAACCCGTGTCTGCAGGCTCTTGAAATGCACACGGGAAATAGGAGAAACTATACAGGTCCACTGAGAGGCTTTATAATGGCCAACGCAGAAGACACAAGTCCCGTCCGACGCCCATCACAGCCCCCCTGACCTGGGGGAGACCAGGCATCTGGATTATCTACGCTTCCCCCCAGCTCCTATCTAACCTGGGAGCTGGATGTGGGTTCGGATCCTGCATCCGAAGGAGTCCCCTGAGACCACCCCCAAGTTTGAAATCCAAATTCCCAGAGGCCAGCCCTGGGCCAACACGTAAGCAGCCCTTTCTGAGCACAGCTGACCCGGACCTGCTGTGTTTCAATTTTCCTTTAAAAAAAAAAATTTCTTGATTAAGCTACAGTTCCTAAACTGTACCACTCACCCATTTGATTTGTACAATTCTGTGGTTTTTGCCACGATCGTGACAACTTTAGAACGTTTCCATCCCCTGAAAAAGAAACCCCATGCTCTTAGGCTATCACTCGTGTATCCTTCATCTGCCTCCTGCCCTACGGAAATGCTCGTGTGTCCATCCATGTGCTCATACACACTCGGGGTGTTTGCAGCCTTAGACGATTATATTTGGTGCCACTATGGACATTCAGGCCCACGTTTTTGTGTGGATGTGCATTCTCAGTGCTCTTGGGTGTAGACACCCAGGCGCAGAATGGCTCGGTCCCCCACTTCCTACATTTCATCCTTTCAGGCATTGCCAACCTATTTTCCGAAGCGGCTTATGTTAACTCTGTTGTGCACAGACAGCCTCTCTGCATGTGTTTGCTCAGTGTGAATACTGAATTAAAAGGTAATTCTTCACTGTGCCGGTCAGCACGTGGGGTGCCAGTCAGCATGAGGGGTGGGCTCCTACTCAGCCTTACTTCTGTTTGGGATTTCACAGGAAACCACTTGTAAAGTGTTTGCACATGGCCGGCCCCTCTGGCTGTGTCCACTGGGAAATCTGTGGCCCCACTGGGGAGTATACTCATTTCCTGGGGCCGCCATAACAAAATCCCAAAGACCAGGCGCCTTAGACAGCACACATGTATCCCCTCCTGCTCCTGGAGGCTGGGAGTCTGAGATCCTGGTGGGGCTGGAGGCTGGGAGT
>NW_027727055.1:0-315 GCF_054177405.1 Leptonychotes weddellii | reverse complement strand
CGATCCCGGGACTCCAGGATCATGACCTGAGCCGAAGGCAGTCGCTTAACCAACTGAGCCACCCAGGCGCCCCGATCACCTGATTTTCATTGACTCTTTCCTCCCCCGCAAAAAAGCATTTTTATTTACACAACCTTAAGCATGCCTTGCCTTAAGGTGGGAATCTGGTGATATTGTCAAGAGCTAAGATGGATTCATCTACTGACATTTCAGCATTGGAGTCCAGGCAGGGAAGAAGCCTGGCCTCTGTCCGCACCTTTCTACCACGGCTGCCCATTTTTGGGAAGGAAAACAGAGCAGGGTGACAGTCACCGT
>NW_027727054.1:0-315 GCF_054177405.1 Leptonychotes weddellii | reverse complement strand
GAAGAAGACTAGCTGGGGAGCAGTCCCCCGGAGGCGTCTGTGTTGGGCATCTGGTGCCGTGTGCCCTGCAGAGGGACGGAACTCACTGTTTCTGTCTCATCCCCTCCAGCTGCTGTCAGCGCGGGCCACGGCCTGCCTGCCAAGTTTGTGATCCACTGTAACAGTCCGGTCTGGGGTGCAGACAAGTGTGAGGAACTTCTGGAAAAGACGGTGAAGAACTGCTTGGCCCTGGCCGACGATAAGAAGCTCAAGTCCATCGCGTTCCCATCCATTGGCAGTGGCAGGTAAGGACACACGGCTTGTGATGTCATTACC
>NW_027727053.1:0-315 GCF_054177405.1 Leptonychotes weddellii | reverse complement strand
AAATCTCAAAATTATCGTTCCATTTGTTCTTTCTTAAAAACCTTTTGAGTCTTTGACACAGAACCTTGAATATCAAAGAGACAAGCATGAAAGAAAGCTTAAAAGAGAATATCTGTAACATGTATTCTCCTTTAAGAAAATGCCCCTGTAAGGGAGGGGGGTGTCGCTTGACTGAGTATAATGTGGTTATTGTTTCTATCTTAAAATATGATGGGAGAAGCTAGCAGTTTAACAAGATAGATGATTGAGAAAACTAATATCCCAGTGCACTTCCTATAAAAATGTACTCAAGGTCTAAGTTATAAAGAAACAGAG
>NW_027727052.1:0-315 GCF_054177405.1 Leptonychotes weddellii | reverse complement strand
TCTGTGGTGGCTTCTGTAAGGGAGACTCCTGTGGGGAGACCTGTCCTTGCAGAGGAAGGACAGACACACAGACTATGTTGTGACCTGAGCCAGCACAGGCGTCCCAGGAGAACACCTGGCTGACAGATAGAGCCCACCTGCACATGCCCCAGGATCTGGGGTAAAATAAAATCAAATATATTCAATGACTTTAAGTATATGTAGGGGGTTTGGCCACCACCCCCCATGATCGAAATGACATTTCCATCACCCACAGAGAAAACCCCTTTCCCACCAGCAGTCAGGCCAGTGTCCCCTGCACTCAGCCCTCTGTGG
>NW_027727051.1:0-315 GCF_054177405.1 Leptonychotes weddellii | reverse complement strand
TGGTATATATATGCAATGGAATAATATGCAGCCATTAAAAGGAATGAGATCTTGCCATCTGCAACGATGTGGATGGAACTGGAGGATGTTATGTTGAGCGAAATAAGTCAATCAGAGAAAGACATGTATGATATGACCTCACTGATATGAGGAATTCTTAATCTCAGGAAACAAACTGAGGGTTGCTGGAGTGGTGGGGCGTGGGAGGGATGGGGTGGCTGGGTGATAGACATTGGGGAGGGTATGTGCTATGTTGAGCACTGTGAATTGTGCAAGACTTGAATCACAGACCTGTACCTCTGAAACAAATAATAC
>NW_027727050.1:0-315 GCF_054177405.1 Leptonychotes weddellii | reverse complement strand
TAAAACCCCTGCGGGAGGCGCGTCCAGGTCAGTTGCATCTGGCGCCCTGTATCAGGTTCAGACCATTCAAAAGCAAATAGTGGCTGGCTCTGGGGAGCTAGGCAGAGGCAGAAGGCATCCTTCAAATCTAGGCAAGTGAACCATCTGGCCGACCCTGGTATTTGGCCGAGGAGGGTGTATGGATTTGGGGTCACTGGGTGCAGAGAGATGGTCACCTTGTTGATGGCCCACAGGTCTTGAACTGGTTGGTACCCCCTCCTGGCTTCTTGACTGGCAGGAGTGGGGTATTCCAGGGCAACTGGCACTCGACTAGAA
>NW_027727049.1:0-315 GCF_054177405.1 Leptonychotes weddellii | reverse complement strand
AAATCTGTTCTCTTTAATGAGAGTGCAATGCAATGACTAATTAGCTAAAGAAGTTTTACACTTGTATTTTTTTTTATGAGTCCTGATTACTCTTACTTTTTCACAAAATGCTCCACAGTTTTCAAAAGACACAAAAAACATTTTTGTATTTAGATAAGCCTTTTAAAATATAAAGTCAGACCACAAAGCAGTGTGACAGGTTTTCTTCTGTCACTTGTAAACTCTATAGAGAAGGCAATCCTCAGAACCCTAGAGTGCTGTGGAAACATCTTCATTTAGAATCAGGATAAACTGCATCCAACCAGGAGTCCAGGA
>NW_027727048.1:0-315 GCF_054177405.1 Leptonychotes weddellii | reverse complement strand
CAATAACTGTGGACCTTGACACTACTGGTCATTTGCTCAGGAATGGAAGGTGAGCATGGTGGGAAACGGTGGCAGATCAGATCACGACATCTTTACGGAATGGGGAGGAAGGTGCCTTATCTGGCAGTTACCACCGAGCTGGCTGTGGCCTGTGGCCTGCTCGGCAGAGGCACCAGGCATACTGGAGACTTACCTACCGCCTTCTTCAAGAAGTGTCCAAAATGGTTTTTTTCTGTGTTTAAAAGAGGTGACGGAAGAAGGGGGGGCAATCGGAGGGGGAGATGAACCATGAGAGACTATGGACTCTGAGAAACA
>NW_027727047.1:0-315 GCF_054177405.1 Leptonychotes weddellii | reverse complement strand
AGGGCACGTTCTGCATGGAGCACTGGGTGTTATGCACAAACGGTGAATCATGGAACACTTCATCTAAAAATAATGATGTAATGTATGGGGATTAACATAAGAATAAAAAATAAATAAATTAATTAATTAATTAAAAAAAAATACCCAGCCTTCTTGCTCTCTTAATATTTCCCTGAAATGATACCCAAGGACCAGAAACTGAAATATCACGTGAGAAGCAATCTGCAGTAGTCACAATATAATTGTTAAGGGTATGAAAAGTACTTATGCAAGTAAAATCATGTCCCTTTTCTTGTGCTTCTTAAAAAAAAACTC
>NW_027727046.1:0-315 GCF_054177405.1 Leptonychotes weddellii | reverse complement strand
CTGAGGCTGCCCTCCCGCCCGTGCACAGCTCGGGTCCCGAGGACACGGAGGTCACGGAGGTGGTGGGTGCGGCCAGGACGCCCTCCCGGGCACCACGTTCCGGCTTCGGGCACAGGACTCGCTCCTTCCTTGGGCTACTTGCCGGCCACATCTTCCCGTGGCTGGAACATGCTCACAATCCACGCTGTTTTATCTGTGAAACGCCCCCCCAGGATTGCATTTCAAACACCAACTAGAGGGCCTGTGACCTACGCTTGCATACGCTCTTTTGCACAAATGCAAGAATCCGTTTTGCTAACACGTGGGGGAGAAAAC
>NW_027727045.1:0-5108 GCF_054177405.1 Leptonychotes weddellii | reverse complement strand
TATCCTTGCCAACACTTGTTATTTCTTGTCTTTTTTACTCAAAGGGTTCTTTGTATATTTTGGATAACAGTCAGATATGTCTTTGCAAATATTTTCTCCCCAGTCTGTGGCTTGTCTTCTAACTTGATACTATCTTTCACAGACAGAAGTTCTCAATTTAATAAAGTCCAGCTTATTGATTCTTTATTACATGGATCATACCTTTGGTGGTATATCTAAAAAGTCATCACCATGACCAGGCCAGTGCTTTCTAGAGTGTATTTTGTAGACAACTCAGGTGTGGACCTTGCCAAATGCACATTCTGATTGAGAAGATCACATATAAGGACCGAGATTTAGCATTTCTAACAGGCTCCCAGATGATGCTGATGCTGCCGAAAGCCACAGATGACACTTTACTGCTCAGGTTCAAGGAAGAAGACAAGTCCCACCAATACTATTAACCATAGTTGTTAAGTACTTGCCGTTCTTCAGATACTGTGCTGATTAAGCACTTAACAAATACAGCAATTAATTTAATGCTCACATAAAGCTCACATAAAGCAGATATTTTATCTGGCCAGGACTTTTTTTAGTTCTAGTTTCCAGTGCTAGAAACCCAACCAAAACTAATACCAACAAAAAAGAAAATTTGAAGAAACACATTAAGAGGGAAGTCTGGAGGTAACTGTGGTCTTGGGGATGATGACAAGGGAGAGGGTCTCTCCTGGAGTGATATGACCCTGGTACCCCTCCCCCTCTCTTCCCTCTCCTCCCCCCACTTACGTTTGGCTCTCTTTGGTTTATTCTCTCCTACTCCAGACAGGCTTTGCCCTATGTAATAGGAAACATGGCTTCAGCAGCTCCCTTTAGTTCTTGATGCAAGGAGAAAGACAGGGTTGGCCTCTGTCGTTAGAAAAAATAAGACCCCAGAGAAGGATTCCAATTGACCTCCCTCAAGTCACTTTCCCAGCTTTGGGCTGCTCTCTGTGGTCAAGAGAGTGGGTCACTATTGTTGGCCAGGCCTGAGTTCCATGTCCAGCCCTGTGGACAGAGATGTGGGGCTGGTGAATGGCAGCCCCTCCAGCACCAGATGGTGTTGGACCATTCCCCAGAGAAAGAGACACCTAGCAGACAAAACAACAGAAACCAACAACAGAGTCAGCATCTCTACTTCATCAGTGAGAAAACTGAGGTTGGCAAAGTTTCATCAACCTGCTCAAGTTACACATCTAGTAAGAGAATGAGCCAGGTTTTCCCAAATGTGCTATTCAGACATGCACTGGAGGGCCTGGGAAACCAAGCCCACCTCTCGCTTACCAGATTAGGCTAACGTGGCAGAGTCAGCTGGTCACTGTTGCATGAATCTGACTCTGGCTCTGTTGGAAGAATGTTCCTCTCACCTGCAATCAAAGGGCCTCACTATTATACCACATATTTTATTGAAGAAGCTTATCTTAGCCTCCTGCAAGTGGTAATGAGAGCAGAAAATCCCTCTCCTCTCCTCTGTTGAAAAAGGACCTGACACTGGAGCTATGTCTAAAAGAGAAGAATGCATAATAGGACAGAGATTCAGGGGCACATGAACAGGGAGTCTGGACAGCACAGTGAAGAAGGCTTGGAGCCAGACTCATGGATCTCGAGGCTACTCCCTCAGTAAAGAGGAGTAAAGGGAGCAGGAGAGAGAGAAGGGGGCTTTCTAACTATACTAAGACTGCAGTAAGGTCAGTGACACAGCACCTGAGGTGTGAAGATAAGTGGGAGATTACCACTGTCTTGACCAGCTAGCTGTCCCACAACATTCCCTTCCTCACAGGGAACCTCTTTGACCCTCCAAATTACACCAGCCTCTTATCATACCCTCTGCGCTTCCTGCACATAATGATCACAGTTTGTAACAACATACGGCATGGTCCTTCATGAATGACTATCTCCACCACTAAACTAAGTTTTGGGAGACCACATCTGTCCCCCCATTCTGTGCCCAGTATCTCACATGCTGAGTACATAATAGGTGCTCGGTTGATAAATATGGAATTATTAATTATTTAAAAAAGACTGTCCTATGATATTTTCATCAGTGAACTAAACAGATTAAAAAGTGCAGAATGTGATCCTATTTTAACTAATCGTATAGAAATAGAAACCAAATGACTTATAATGGTCATTGATGAGTGGTAGAATTGGGGCATGTTATTTTGATACTTTAATGTTTTCTAATTCTCTACAGTGAAAACTTCATTACACAATGTCTACTGTAATAAAAATGACAAAGAAAAAAACTGTCATGTTCTAAGTCATTGTGTTTGAAAATAATCAGAAGTTCCCAGACCTGGGGCAGTTAAGCCTCCAGCTCCTGATTTCAGCTCAGGTCATGATCTCAGGGTCATGAGACTGAACCGTGCAGGGCTCTGAGCTCAGTGTGGAGTCTGCATGGGATTCTCTCTCCCTCTCCCTCAGCCCCCCTCCCCACTCTCTCTATCTCAATAAATAAATAACATCTTAAAAAAAAGAAGTTCCCAGACCTTTCCCCAACACAGTTACCAGCATTCCATCTTCAACAATATCCATTCTATTTCCAGAAATGGATGCTTCTTTGGGGGAACGCAGATGGTCAAGGACTCCCTCATCCCGATGCTTGCATTTGTGTGCATCCTTTGCACTTGCGCACGGAAAGCCTAAGTTTTCTAAAATGTTACTATAATTTCAGCAAAATCTAAATGGGCCCTTGAGTCACCCCACCAAGTGGAAGGAGTCAGACCAAATTTCTCCCAGTTTTGCACTTCCTCAGAGGCTGGGTTCCAACTGCAACATGTCATTAAAAAGAGATCACTCTGGCCTGTGCCATCCGCCATCTCGTGTGAAGCAAGGTGGCCTCCACGGTCCCTGAGCGTCTCCTCCGGGTCTGCCTCGACCGCCCCTTGATCACAGACCTGTCTCGGGACCGGTTCCGGAGCCGTGGCCGGGGCGGCGGCGGCCTCCGCGACTTCCGCTCCCCGCCACCCGGCACGGGCCTCCATCAGAAGCGCGGACCCATGGGTCCCGGCCCGGGCCAGGGTGGCCCCGAGCCCCCGATCCCGCCACCGCCTCCCCACCAGCAGCAGCCGCCGCCGCCGCGGGACTCGTCCGAGCCCGTCGTTCCTCAGGGACCCGGCCCGGCTCCCGGAGTGGGCAGCGCTCCGCCGGCCTCCGGCTCGGCACCGCCTGCTACTCCTCCGACCTCCGGCGCCCCTACGGGGCCTGGCCCCAGCCCGACCCCGCCGCCCGCAGGGCCCGAAAGGCGGCAAGATGCCAGGCGGCCCGAAGCCCTCCTGGCGGCGGGGACCCGCGGAGGCCGGCAGCGCCCCCCGCCCTACCCCCAGCAGCAGCACCAGGGGCCCCCAGCCGGCGGGCCCGGCGGCCGCAGCGACCACAAGCTCGCCGACTCCGAGGGGTTGGAAGCCAACTTGGCTCTCTTGAGGAGGCCTGGGGAGAGAACTTACACGCAGCGCTGTCGGTTGTTTGTTGGGAATCCACCTGCTGATATCACAGAGGAGGAATTCCAAAGACTCTCTGCTAAATATGGAGAACCAGGAGAAGTTTTTATCGACCAAGGCAAAGGATTTGGGTTTATGAAACTTGAATCGAGGGCATTGGCTGAAACTGCCAAAGCTGAACTGGCCGATACACCCATGAGAGGTAGACAGCTTCGGGTTCGCTTTGCCACACCTGCTGCTGCCCTCTCCGTCCGAAATCTTTCACCTTATGTTTCCAGTGAACTGTTGGAAGAAGCCTTTAGCCAATTGGGTCCTATTGAAAGGGCTGCTGTAATTGTGGATGATCGTGGCAGATCTACAGGGAAAGGCATTGTGGAATTGGCTTCTAAACCAGCAGCAAGAAAAGCCTTTGAAAGATGCAGCGAAGGTGTTTTCTTACTGACAACAACTCCTCGTCCAGTCATTGTGGAACCACTTGAACAATTAGATGATGAAGATGGCCTTCCTGAAAAACTTGCACAGAAGAATCCAATGTATCAAAAGGAGAGAGAAACGCCTCCTCGTTTTGCCCAGCATGGCACATTTGAGTACGAATATTCTCAGCGATGGAAATCCCTGGATGAAATGGAAAAACAGCAAAGGGAACAAGTTGAAAAAAACATGAAAGATAGGGGCGCCTGGGTGGCTCAGTTGGTTGAGCGACTGCCTTCAGCTCAGGTCATGATCCTGGAGTCCCGGGATCGAGTCCCGCATCGGGCTCCCTGCTTGCCGGGGAGTCTGCTTCTCCTTCTGACCCTCCCCCGTCTCATGTGCTCTCTCTCATTCTCTCAAATAAATAAATAAAATCTTTAAAAAAAAAACATGAAAGATGCAAAAGACAAATTGGAAAGTGAAATGGAAGATGCCTATCATGAGCATCAGGCAAATCTTTTGTGTCAAGATCTGATGAGACGCCAGGAAGAATGAAGACGCATGGAAGAACTTCACAATCAAGAAATGCAGAAACGTAAAGAGATGCAACCAAGGCAAGAAGAAGAACGACGTAGAAGGGAAGAAGAGATGATGATTCGTCAGCGTGAAATGGAAGAGCAAATGAGACGCCAAAGAGAGGAAAGGTATAGCCGGATGGGCTGCATGGATCCAAGAGAAAGAGACATGAGAATGGGTGGTGGAGGAGCAATGAACATGGGAGATCCCTATGGTTCAGGAGGCCAGAAATTTCCACCTCTGGGTGGTGGTGGTGGGCATAGGTTATGAAGCTAATCCTGGAATCCCACCAGCAACCATGAGTGGTTCCATGATGGGAAGCGACATGCGTACTGAGCGCTTTGGGCAGGGAGGTGCGGGACCTGTGGGTGGACAGGGTCCTAGAGGAATGGGGCCTGGAACTCCAGCAGGATATGGTAGAGGGAGAGAAAGAGTATGAAGGCCCAAACAAAAAGCCCCGATTTTATATGTGATGTCTAGGTTTTCATTCCAGTTTGTTTTTGTCTTTTCTTGTTTAGATACCAATCTTTTAAATTCTTGCATTTTAGTAAGAAAGCTACCTTTTTATGGATGTTAGCAGTTTATTGACCTAATATTTGTAAATGGTCTGTTTGGGCAGGTAAAATTATGTAATGCAGTGTTTCAAACAGGGGAATTTTTTTCCTT
>NW_027727044.1:0-315 GCF_054177405.1 Leptonychotes weddellii | reverse complement strand
CAACTTTTGCCTAAGTATTGTTATATATTTGCTGTTGTCTTAACTGCTGACAAAGAGAGTAAATTGCAAAAAAAAAAAAAAAAAAAAAGAGGGGGCAACAAATTTCTTCCCAAACTGTATACATGCAATTTGCAATGTATCTTTGAAGTGTCTCCCGTCAGGAGATGGAGTACCCCTTACACTGGAATGGCCTTATGACCGGCTTTAACCAATTGAGTATTATACTTCTGAGGCTAGCCTAACTGGAGGAAGAAAGGCTATGTGCGGCAGACGTAAGCTGTCCCAGTGGAGGCGGGCCCTTAGCCCAAACAGCTG
>NW_027727043.1:0-315 GCF_054177405.1 Leptonychotes weddellii | reverse complement strand
TTGCGTTGCTGCCGTGGTCTGGAGCCAAACCTGCCCTATCTCCAAGGTACACCCATGGGAGAAACCAACAAATATGGAACCAGTCTGTCCCTGAAGTGAGAACTGACACCGGAACAGAAAGGCCAAAAATTGGAATAGAATTCCAACAAACTGATGTGGACACAGAAACCCAGTGGCTATTAGATGGACGGACCAAAGGAGGAACACATCTGATCCTCCAGGAGCAGAGACTGTGCAGCTCGGGTCCATGACCGCCTCAACTTAAAACCTTAGAGCAGGTGGAGAAAATCATTCTCACCGACCAACATCCTTGTT
>NW_027727042.1:0-315 GCF_054177405.1 Leptonychotes weddellii | reverse complement strand
AAAAAGAAAAAAGAAAACGTGCCTTCACTTATGAGTGTTCAGTCTCTTCACATGAGACCAACCTAGGTGTGGTCCTTCGGAGTCCAGACTGGAATACTGAATTCTCTAGAGAGGAGATCCAGATTGAGACATACGCCTTCCTCAGCACAAACTAAGGGCTCCCTGGGGACAACTTTGTTTTGCCTTTTCTATTTCAGTATGTAAAATGGACCAACGACAAAAGTCTTGGTGGCATTGAGGGCTGCCTGTCAAAGCTCAAAGCTGCAGATCCAACCTTCGGTGAGTGATGCTGTCCCTGAGTTGAGCCCCATCTTG
>NW_027727041.1:0-315 GCF_054177405.1 Leptonychotes weddellii | reverse complement strand
ATGCATTCATTCAACAATGATTGATTTCCTCCTACATGCCAGCCATGGGACTAAGCACTGGGTACAGAGCAGAAAACTAGATTGAGTCCCTAGCCTCATGTAATTTACATGTGGCATGGGATGATAGACAATGGAAACAATAATATAAGACAATGGGGTGCCTGGGTGGGTTAAGTGTCTGCCTTAGGTAAGGTCTGCCGTAGGCTCAGGTCATGATCCCAGAGTCCCAGGACTGAGCCCCACGTCTGGCTCTGCTCAGTGGGGAGTCAGCTTCTCCCTCTGACCCTCCCCACTCTCATGCTCACTTGCTCTCTC
>NW_027727040.1:0-315 GCF_054177405.1 Leptonychotes weddellii | reverse complement strand
GACGCTCAACTGACTGAGCCACCCAGGTGCCCCAATAAGATTTTATTATGAAAACGATTGTAAAGAGCACAGCTGGGTGCTTAGAGGAGACACTACTCTCCTGCAAAGAGAGTCAACTTGGTTTAGAAAAGAATGAATTAGGCATCCTACCAGACCAGGGTTCTCATGTTACACTTCCATTAATATAGCAAGGCGCTTCTCTGGTCTGAGACTTCCTTTCTTCAGCTGTAGAGTAGTACTGATCTTGAGGACTAAGTGAAGTTAAACGAGAAAAGTGTTTCCAGAGGCTAGGAACCATTTCTTTATCTCTTATGC
>NW_027727039.1:0-315 GCF_054177405.1 Leptonychotes weddellii | reverse complement strand
TACTATCAGTACAATCTTCTTACTGCTGTGGATGAAGAATGTAGTGTTATAACTTAAAGTCAGGCTGATGCTAGAAACCTAAAGAAGGTTAATACAGTCTCCTACCCTTTCTTTAGATAAAACACATCTTAGAATATCTAGGAAATGGGTCATCTAATAGATGTATGTTAATTTATGTCACTCATAAAATACTTAAGAGCATATTGCTATGCTCCTTTACTATGCTAGGTACTGGACTTTGCCTCGTTGCAGCCCACAAACAAGTAGGAGATGTAAGTAACAATCACATAATCATACATAAGTATATAATTTTTT
>NW_027727038.1:0-315 GCF_054177405.1 Leptonychotes weddellii | reverse complement strand
TAACTGCAGTAGCACCCACGAAGGGAGGACCCCGGAGGACGAGGGTCCCCAAAATCGCCGTTTGGAAGCCATGCAGTGATGCCAACAACAATTTTAAGCAAGCATGTGTGAGAGGCCAGCTGGGAGGAGAAAGTCTGAATTCAAAAGACCCCAGCAGGAGATGCTCTGTGACAGAATCCGACTTGACAGGCAGAGGCATTTACTTCTGCTGTCATCTCTAAACAGAAATCTCAGGACGACACATTTGGTATGCTACTGAGATGCCACAGCATGTCAAAAGAAGAGCAGGCATATGTTTAAGCCACAAAAGAGAAC
>NW_027727037.1:0-315 GCF_054177405.1 Leptonychotes weddellii | reverse complement strand
GGGAAGGAAGGAGGAGAGGTGTTTGCATTCTGGAAGTGGCATGGGGAGAAGGGCTGCTGGGGAACCAGCACCCCCTGTTTCTTGCCTCAAGAGGGGGTTACATCTGTGTTCACTTCACAATTATTCCTTAAATTGTACATACATGTTTTATGTAGTCTCCTGGATATGATCTATCCTACAATTAAAAAAATATAAATGTATCTGAAATCCACAGGAAGCCACTTAAAATTAGAATAGTAGCCTCAGAGATCCACTGCCTCAATTTTATAAGTAAGGAGACCGAAGCCCAGAGAAGTTACAGGCTTGTTCTAGGTC
>NW_027727036.1:0-315 GCF_054177405.1 Leptonychotes weddellii | reverse complement strand
TTTTTTTTTTTTTTAAAGATTTTTATTTATTTATTTGACAGAGAGAGACACAGCGAGAGAGGGAACACAAGCAGGGGGAGTGGGGGAGGGAGAAGCAGGCTTCCCGTGGAGCAGGGAGCCCGACGTGGGGCTCGATCCCAGGACCCTGGGATCATGATCCGAGCCAAAGGCAGACGCTTAACCGACGGAGCCACGCAGGCGCCCCTCAACAGCATGTTTTCAAGTAAAAGTAGCAAACACCAAAGTTAGTGTTTTATATTCTTTATTGAGAAACAGTTTTATTAACTTTTGTCGAAAGAATACTGGACACAGTAA
>NW_027727035.1:0-315 GCF_054177405.1 Leptonychotes weddellii | reverse complement strand
CTTCTGGAGCAGGTGCGGGGGTCCCAGCTACGCCTGGGAATCACCCGCCCAGAGCCACGCGTGGCTCCTGTGGGCACAGGGGTGCTTCCTGACCCCTCAGAGGCCGACGTGCATTTGTTTTAGAATGGAGCTATTTTGTTGCCAATATTTTATTTATTTATTTCTCCAGATTTTGTTTATTTATTTGACAGAGACACAGGGAGAGAGGGAACACAAGCAGGGGGAGCGGGAGAGGGAGAAGCAGGCTCCTGGCTGAGCAGGGAGCCTGATGCGGGGCTCGATCCCAGGACCCTGGGACCATGACCTGAGCTGAAG
>NW_027727034.1:0-5108 GCF_054177405.1 Leptonychotes weddellii | reverse complement strand
AAACCACATTAATATTACAATGATGATAATAAATTCAGCTACATAATGAGAACTAGGATCCTAAATATATCCACTTTATGGAGTTAATCATGTTATAGATATAATTTTTAATCCTCACAAAACCCTTCAAGTAGGTATTTTTCTTTTTTCATATTTCAGTTCAAAGTAATTAAGTAATCTACCCAAAGGCATGCAACTAATGGCTGAACCAGTATTAGAACTCATGATCTCCTCAATTAAACCCTCTTTCCACTTCCCAGATACATATACTAACATGAAATCACTATAAATAAAGTGGTCATGTATCCTGCTTTGCTGAGGAGAGTCCTGTTTTTCACCTGTTGTCTTAGAGAAATATGAATAGAGCTTCTTTTCATTATTAAAAAATTCTTGTTTGAATGATAAATTACATGGTCTCCCTAAATATAGAGAATATAAAATGGGTTTGTACTTTAATATCTAATCAACAAGGACTTTGTGAAAATCATTATATCAGTATAATCTGTATTCTGATAAAGTCTAGCTGTCATTTTCTCATTACATCTGTGTAAGAATGCCAGTCTATTTTATCAGGAAACTTATTACTGAAATCATGATTGTTTATTTTATGTTGTTCCATGCATAGTTCTTTAAGTACCAAATTGTTCATAGATTTCTAAGGAAGACTGCAAATTGCAGGCTGCCTGCTCTTACAATTAAAGGGTAGGGGTAAAATTCAGCTTTCTGTTTAACAAAGCAGCAGCTTCGAAGAAGCACTCTGGAGGTCAATTTTCTAGGCCTTTGGCCTTGAACAAAATTTGTATCTTCACATTTCTTCTTAAAATACTTAAGATTCACAATTTGTCTAACTAAAGGATAAAAGCAGAATGCAGGGTATGAAGAATAGAGTGTGAGTCACATAGATATAATTGTTAATCTATGTGCTGCCACTTAGTAGCATGTGACCTCAGGTAAATTGCTTAACCCCCTTAAGCCCCTGACTTCTTACCATTACATAAACATTTTAATGCATAATATATAAGATTGTTTGAGGAAAATGTGAGATAACGAATACACACATTTATCTCAGTACCCGAAGAGAGTACTTACTCAATAAAATGTAGCTACTATAGTATGATTGTTATTGTACATACTCAGTGGGTTTTTTTTGTTTGTTTTATTGAGAGAGAGGTGGGGGGAAGGGCAGAGGGAGAGAGAGAATCTTAAGCGGGCTTCATCAGCACCGAGGCTGACACAGAGCTCCATGCAGGGACTTGATTTCAGGATACTGGGCATTGAAGAGAAGCCATATCCTTTAATTTGCATGAAAACTGGGATTTTTATGGAAAGAACAGGAACCTGCTCTACATTGTTATTCAGGCATTTTTGGAAACTATCATGTGTGATGTCTTTGCAGAGTGAGACATATACCAAGAAAGGAGCTTAAATACCACTTGCAATTTTGTTTGTCCAGTCTCCAACTTCGCACACCATTTCACTGCTTCTGTTCCCTGATGAAGAGAGTGATATGGTTGTAATAACTAAGTGTACTAGGATGGCAGCAGTGATACTTTAGGAGCCCGTAACCCCCTGTAAAAGCAGGTTGCAAAAAGATGAAAAAGTCCAGATAGATAACGCAGCAACAGGGAACAGTGTTTAAGAGGCAATTAGCAGCAGCACTGGCAGCAAACCACGAAGAGCAGAATAATAATAATGTCAATGGAGCAGTACGACGCTCTTCTACATTCCTCCATAAAGGTCCGTATTTTCTGAGATTTCTAAAGAAATTAAAATAGAGTAAAGAAATAAACAAAATTTCCAATTTATCAATTGGAATATGTGATGCCTTACCAAAGCTGTGGTCTTCAGTGCAGGGGGGTGACAGGGGTATCATGAGTTCACTCTTCTTACTGCAGGTGATTGCCATTGGCCAACCTTATCTAGAAATTACAGAGTAAGAGGTCTCGCCAGTGTAGTCCATGCAGGTCAGCCTCACCAGGCAGCGAGAGGTAGAAATTGGGGATGTTTATCTTGATGGGCAAATGGAGGACATTCAGCATAAACCAGTAAGTTTTTGGAGGAAGAGAATCCATCTTATTTAAAAAAAAAAAAGCTAAAATATTTAACATTTATTTATTAATTTTAAGATTTTGTTTATCTTAGCACATGCGTGTGAGAGAGAGAGAAAGAGAGAGAGAGAGAACAAGAGAGGTGGAGGGGCAGAGAGAGAAACAGACTTCCCTCTGAACAGGGGGCCCGATGTGGGACTCGATCCCAGGACCCAGGATCCCAGGATCATGACCTGAGTAGAAGGCAGAACTGTAACTGACTGAGGCACTCAGGCACCTCAAATATTTAACATTGAATTACCCCATTATTTTTAACTCCTAAGGAGCTCCTGGTATTTCAATAGTATCGATTCACAATAAACCTTGTATCACAAGGAAATTATGTGTAAAAATGCATACCACATTATTTTTAAATAAAAGTAAAATTTCATAAACAAATATTGAAATGATCAAATATGACAAATTATCGATCAATCACCTATCTATTTTTAGTGAAAGCTATTATTTGAATAGTAATTTCCTTGTACTTCTATTAAAGCAGACCATACCTTAAGACATTCTTTTTTTGGATAAATTTCTATCTAATAATAGCTGTGAAGTTTCCCATGGTGTTTTTTTCTCCCCTTGGGCTATCACTTTTTATCCTACATCCATGTACTTTGAATATTTCATCAATTTCCATAGCTTTGATAGTGATCTGTATGTGTGATGCATGAATCTTAATCACTCATCTCCATCTGTTTTCATTTTCAGGTCATATCTCTTCAGTGGATGACATTTCTACCTGATGTACTGAGGTCACATCCTTGTCCAAACAGTTCAATACCAAGCTCATCGTATCTTTTTCCCAATAATATTTTTTTTTCCTTCTTCCTACAAATAGAGATTATTTCTCTAGCTTCTCTTTTCTTTTAATATTCTATAAATAAGACATGGGGCAACTATCTGTGGCATCTCTTCAGAAGGACTGCTATGAAGAATAAAGATAATGAATGTGAAATATTCTGCTAACACTAGAGAAGTTAAATATAAATGGTTTGAAAATTTAGATTCCATATTTGTAATGAATAATAAAGATTTTCTTGGGCTAGGGGAACTAGATTTATTTTTCAAACACATTCGGTGTCTTTAGTGTTTATTTTTATTTATTCATGCTTAAGACATTTCAAATTTAAATTTCCAACATTTGGTATTTACTTGACAACTTATGTAATGTTTATAGTAATTTGCTCACCAAGAGGTAGTGGATATTTTTATATATAAGTCATATTTCTAAAATGTATTTGGCCATTTTCTATATTTGTATCTTACTAAATTTGTTTCAAAATTTTAATGAGCATGCTTATTTACAGAATTTTAGCATCTGTATAATATGGTTCTATAAATATTTTATATTAAAATGTAAATAATAGATAGTATCTTTAATAAAAATTAAAATATCTGTAATAGTATTATAAATTTGATATTTTCATGTTAAATTGGCTTTATTATGTTTCCAGATTATTTACTTTTTGTAAAAAATTTACATTCTATTTACTTAAGTTAAATTTGGTGTCTCTGCCTTGATTCCATGTTCTCTGCTGTCAATGTTTCCTACATTTGATCTTTAAAAAAACCTTTTTTTGAGGTGTCTGGGTGGCTCAGTCAGTTAAGTATCTGCCTTTGGCCCCGGTCATGATCCTGGGGTCCAGGGATCAAGCCCCACCTCAGGCTCCCTGCTCAGTGGGGAGTCTGCTTCTCCCTCTCCCTCTGTCTCTCTCCCTCTGTCCTCTCCCTGCTCATTCTCTTTCAAGTAAATAAATAAAATCTTAAAAAATAATAAAAAAATAAAAAACCTTTTATTTGAATTCCCAATGCTTCTAATTTTAATATGACTATCATAATTGCATAGCTAGTAGAATATTTTCCACATTTCCAATTTACTGTGCCCAATGGACTACTGTTGAAAATTCTACGAGACTCTGAATAGTTTTAGGATTAAAACTGAAGCTCCTTCCAGTGGTATTTTTAACTAAATATCCTTCCCAGTTTTGTCTCTCCTTTTTCTCTAATCAACAGAGGAAGAAGGAGAAGGAGGCGTTGGAGGAGGAGGAGGAGGAGGAGAGGGAGGAAGGAAGGAAGGAAGGAAGGAAGGAAGGAAGGAAGGAAGGAAGAAAAGAAAGGGGGAAAGATGGAAGGAAGGAGAGAAAAAGAAGGAAAGAAAAAAAAAGAAGGAAGGAAGAAAGGAAGGGGGGAAGGAAAAAAGAAAAGAAAGAAACAGAAGAAAGTTAGTTCACTTGAAGTATACACCAATCACCAAGCCCATTATTTCCTGCCCTCAGCTTAGTGTCAGTTTTGTGATTCTCTATATCTCTCTTTCTTGGAATATGTACTTTCATACACTTCTATACCTATGAAATCCATTATATACTTCAAGGTGAAGTGATACCATGTCCTGTATTAAATTCAACTTTCTTTCTTCTAAAAACCAGATCATTTTCTACTATTCCCCTCATCATATATAGCCTACTATATAAAAGCCTCTATAACAGCTTATTGCCTAATAAAGCCTAAATTCCTTCAGTGAAGACAAAGTTTTCCCTATGTACATATTAAGACTATATTATAAATATACCCATGCATAGATATTTAACACAACTTGATCTGATTCAACTATAAATCATTTTCTACTACTTAAATGTGTATTTATTGAGATCCTACTCTCGCATATTATTTCTTAAAAAATCTTATTCTTCTCACATGACTGAGCTACACATGGACAGTATGACTTATACAAAGTCCTTAAAGTCTTAATCAGAGAGGCATCTTGACTCTATGCTTTTTTTTAATTAATTATTTTTGATGTAGTGTTCCATGATTCATTGTTTGCGTATAACACCCAGTGCTCCATTCAGTACGTGCCCTCTTTAACACCCATCACCAAGCTAACCCATCCCCCCACCCCCCTCCCCTCTAGAACCCTCAGTTTGTTTCTCAGAGTCCATAGTCTCTCATGGTTCGTCTCTCCCCCCAATTCCCCCCCTTCATTTTTCCCTTCCTACTGTCTTTTTTTTTTTTTTT
>NW_027727033.1:0-315 GCF_054177405.1 Leptonychotes weddellii | reverse complement strand
AACCACTATAGTTCGGGGTCTTTTTGTACAGTACTTTCAATCTACCCTAAAAACTCAGTTGTTCAGGTAAAAACAAAACAAAATAATAAGTGCATTACAAACTCAAAAATTTTTTTAGGGCGCCTGGGTGGCTCAGTTGGTTAAGCGACTGCCTTCGGCTCAGGTCATGATCCTGGAGTCCCTGGATCGAGTCCCGCATCGGGCTCCCTGCTCGGCGGGGAGCCTGCTTCTCCCTCTCCCACTCCCCCCTGCTTGTGTTCCCTCTCTCGCTGTGTCTTTCTCTGTCAAATAAATAAATAAAATCTTTAAAAAAAA
>NW_027727032.1:0-315 GCF_054177405.1 Leptonychotes weddellii | reverse complement strand
CCTGGGTGGCTCAGTTGGTTAAGCGACTGCCTTCGGCTCAGGTCATGATCCTGGAGTCCCGGGATCGAGTCCCGCATTGGGCTCCTTGCTCAGCGGGGAGTCTGCTTCTCCCTCTAACCCTCCTCCCTCTCATGCTCTCTGTCTCTCATTCTCTCTCTCTCAAATAAATAAATAAAATCTTTAAAAATTAAAAAAAAAAAGATTCCCAAGAAATCTAAATTAAAAAATATAGAACTAGTGAGTTCAACAAGTTTGCAATATACAAGATAAACATACGAAAATCAATTGCACTTCATTATTCTAGCAATGAACACC
>NW_027727031.1:0-315 GCF_054177405.1 Leptonychotes weddellii | reverse complement strand
TATCCCCTGTATTCCCTCCCTCCCCACCAGGTAGAGTTGCCAAATTTAACATAGAAGTGCAGGAGCCTCAGTTAAATTTGAATTTCAGATGAACAACAAATAATTTTTGGTATAGGTATGCCCTAGGTAGTGTGTGATGCATTCTTATATTGATTTTTTTTGCTATCGTTTATTTGAAATCTCAATTTATCTAGCTATCTTGGATTTTATCTGATAACTCTGTCTCCACGTGTTTGCCTTCCTTAGTTTTGCTGACCTATCTTTTAGAACTTCCAGTCTGATCTTTTCTTCAAGGTTTGGCTCAAATGCCACCAA
>NW_027727030.1:0-315 GCF_054177405.1 Leptonychotes weddellii | reverse complement strand
TATTAAAGCCTACTTTGCCAGATGAATGGTGGGATTAGTGATGATATAAGGAATAAATATCTGGTCAATTATAGCTATTATCATTGATTGGAGGTGTTACCTTCTTTTGCAGTATCTGATAATAAATGCCTTTAAGTCGTATAAGTTGTTTTAGGTATAGTCATTTATATGTATTTTATTTTATTTTATTGTTTTATTTTTTTTTTTTAAAGATTTTATTTATTTATTTGAGACAGAGAGAATGAGAGAGACAGAGAGCACATGAGAGGGGGGAGGGTCAGAGGGAGAAGCAGGCTCCCTGCCGAGCAGGGAGCC
>NW_027727029.1:0-315 GCF_054177405.1 Leptonychotes weddellii | reverse complement strand
ACTCAAGTGTAAGGTAAGGTCTGGGGCTGAGGATGGTGTGTGGGAGCCACACTGGATCAGGGAAGGGGTCAGAACTCCATGTCTAGTGCAGGGTTTGTAGACCTCCCAGGCATCAGTGACCAGATGAACCTACAGACAGAGAGAAGACTGCTTTGAAGCTGACAGCCTGTCCTCACTGCACAAAGGTCCTCAGAGCTGGCATTCTTCCCAGGAATGGGGCCTCTCAAAACTCATTCTCACATTTAATCAATGCTCAAGAATTGATTGATTCATGTTTTTCTATTTTCAGTTATTGTGATAAGTGTTGTATTGTGT
>NW_027727028.1:0-315 GCF_054177405.1 Leptonychotes weddellii | reverse complement strand
GCCTATATCTTTACTAAATTATGCAGTATACAGACTTATGCTGTACAACAAATACAAGATATCAAAAAACCCTGATAGTTACAGTTAATAGGGTATTTCAAAGATAGAAAATTTAGAGAAGGGGGTGCCTGGGTGGCTCAGTCGTTAAGCATCTGCCTTCGGCTCAGGTCATGATCCCAGGGTCCTGGGATCGAGCCCCACATCGGGCTCCCTGCTCAGCGGGAAGTCTGCTTCTCCCTCTCCCTCTGCCCCTCTCCCCTGCTCATGCTCTCTATCACACGCTCTCTAATAAATAAATAAAACCTTTAAAAAAAA
>NW_027727027.1:0-315 GCF_054177405.1 Leptonychotes weddellii | reverse complement strand
CATGGCAATCACAAGGTCCTCTCGTGCCTCCTTAAACTCTGTCCTCACTGCCTCTGTCCACGAGGGCACCCATCTGGGATGGCTCCTTCTGCCCTCCTGTTCCCAAGCTCACCTGCAGGAGAAAGCCCTGCCCACCTTACAAAGTTTAATATAGGTGTCATCCTCAGGCCTCCCCAGCCCACTGTGGTTGGGAACAAAGGCTCTGGTAGCTAATGGACAGTATGTGAGTTTCAACTACTTAAGAGCTGTGTGACCTTGGGTAGGTAACTTAACGTCTCTGACCCCTAGTTCCTCTTCTGTAAAGCAGGGATGATA
>NW_027727026.1:0-315 GCF_054177405.1 Leptonychotes weddellii | reverse complement strand
TTTCTCCAAGCCATCTGTGCAGGGAAGCCAACCCTCTTCTAGGAACAGAATTACTGATAATCTGAGCTATGGGATTAAAATGGTCCGGAGAGTTAAAGGCAGACAGTTGGCAGCATGGGATATTGTAGGAAATACATGTGGGCTAGAATAACTCGGATCAGATCATGAGTCAAGGAAAACAGCCAGGCTTACACGCGATGAAGAACAAGATTATAGGGACGCCTGGGTGGCTCAGTCGGTTAGGCGTCTGCCTTTGGCTCAGGTCATGATCCCGGGGTCCTGGGATCGAGCCCCGCATCGGGTTCCCTGCTCTGC
>NW_027727025.1:0-315 GCF_054177405.1 Leptonychotes weddellii | reverse complement strand
GGAGATTCGAAGGGTCCAAGTCTGCAAACCCAACAGATCTTAGAGTCCCCGCCTGAGAAATGAGAAGGTGGAGCCAGCTGACCTCTGCAGTCCTGTCCCGTGTTCTCGTTCACGGGTTCTGGCTTCAGAAAGAGGCCAGGTGGGAGAATGCTTCTGAGGTTTGCTCTTGAGATTGTCTTCTCCAGCCTCCCCCCTCCCCGGACGTCTTTAAGGATGAGAACTCGTATCATTTATGATAACACACCTTTTCTGTGATTTCCACTTGCATAGACCACACCGCGTCTTCCAGGTCGTGGGTTTTGTGGTTCACGTTGA
>NW_027727024.1:0-315 GCF_054177405.1 Leptonychotes weddellii | reverse complement strand
GGACTTGAATCCTCTTGACTCCTCATAGGGGATTAAGTTTCCATGCTCTATCAGTTGAAGCTTTTTGTATTGCTCCAAATCAGCCTCAGAAGCTGCTTGCTGTGCCTTTGCATAAGAGGTGAGAAGCAGCCTTTCATCTTTGGGATTTCCCGCATCAGGGTCTGATTGTACCTAGAGGAGATTTATCCAGAGTAGCTTAACTAGTATTTTTTTCTTCATACTTAAAGCATACATCCAGTTTTCTTGCCTTTATATGTTCTCAGACAGCAGTGACAATATCTGTATGGAGATCAGGACGCCTGTTTTCCAAGGAGT
>NW_027727023.1:0-5109 GCF_054177405.1 Leptonychotes weddellii | reverse complement strand
CAAGGTTATTTCAGGTTTTTTTTTTTTTTTTTTAAAGATTTTATTATTTGAGAGAGAGAGAGAGCGTGCATGAGCTGGGTGAGGGGCAGAGGGAGAAGCAGACTCCCCGCTGAGCAGGGAGCCCCATGCGGGACTCGATCCTAGGGCTCCAGGATCATGACCTGAGCCGAAGGCAGACACTCAACCAACTGAGCCACCCAGGCGCCCCAAAGTTATTTCAGTTTTATGAATTCACTCGTCAGTCTTGTTGGACATATGTATGTGCCAGGCACTGGTGAGTACAGACATGGGACAGAATCCCCACCTGCAAGGAGTGCACAGCCTAGTAGTAGAGACAGATTTGAAAAACAAATGGTTCATGCAGTAAAGTGCTAAAAATCAAGTAAGGTGGTTTGGAGTAACTGAGGAGGGACATTCCTTGGAGCCTGGGAAAGTTTCCCAGAATGAGAAAGTAAAGATGCTCTGGAGTTGAGATCTAGTGCTAACTCCAAATCAAGCTCTTTTTCCATCTCAACTAAGAATGTAGTTAATGTGGCAGGCACTGGATTTTGAAAATCTCATTATTTTGGGGTGCCTGTGTGGCTCAGTCGTTAAGCGTCTGCTTTCGGCTTGGGTCATGATCCCAGGGTCCTGGGATCGAGCCCTGCATCGGGCTCCCTGCTCGGCAGGAAGCCTGCTTCTTCCTCTCCCACTCCCCCTGCTTGTGTTCCCTCTCTCTCTGTGTCTCTCTCTGTCAAATAAATAAAATCTTAAAAAAAAAAAATCTCATTATTTTAATCTGCATTTCCCTGGCTACCAGTCAGATTGAGCATCTTTTCATGTTTATTGACCATTGTGTATTTCTCTTCTGTGTCTTGTCTATTCTTGCCATTTGTGGAAAATCTCTATGTTGAAGATAGACTCTCTGAGGCAGCTAGGGAACTTGTCTGATGCTCTTTGAAGGATTAATTTCCTAAATTCCACACTCGTCTCTTGACAAAAATAAGGACCAGGATGTTTTCCTAAAAGCCCCCTTGCTTCCTGGCAGTATCTGCCTTCTCTCTTCTTTGATAATCAGGCTTCCTCTTGGAGGCTTGTGATTGCTGAGGTAGGTTAGCAGGACGTGATGGGATCTGTATGTGCAGATACTATTGTCATCTTTAATGACATAGGTTTGTTTGTTTTTTCCTGTAAAAACTAGAGAAGAAAGTCTACAGAGATGGACAGAGTTATGTGTAGGCTTGCAAACATGAGCACGCCTGACAAAACGGAAGTATTTGAGTGTGCAAATCTTAAAAGAATGAGGTCCAAAGTCGTATGTGGTTTGAAGAAATGGCTACAGATAAACCACTGCATGGATTTGAGAATGACTCTCCTTCAAGTGATGGACAATGCACTACCTTCAACCTTAGATATCAATGTTTTGTTCCAGTGAACCCCGGGAACCAGCCTTTATGTTTTGCCTGACAGCAGTCAGAACACCTTTGCAATGGGCCGTGTTCTAACCTTCTGGTGGCCGGAGGACAGACTCCGAGCTGCTGAGATATGGGAGAAAGAGCACCCAGGACTTGGAGTCAGAGGCACCTGGGTGGGAGTCTTGTTTCTGTTAATCAGCTGTGTTTTGTTAAACAGTTCTCTCCACCCCTCTTGACCTTGGGTTTCTCATTGCAAAATGAGGAAGTTATCTAAGTTCTAAGTTCAAAAGTTATCTAAGTTCTCTGATCTAGTCTAAGGATCAAATAATGTTGTGATAACGGATGTTTGTCTGTCTGTATGTATTCTTTTCTACTCTTCTCTTTGGCACACACAGAGCCGGGCAATAGGCTTAACTGTAGTTGGCGCCTCATACTTGCACCCTGCTTGATTATATAACGCAGTGGTTCTCAAAGATCGGTCCCCTGGCCAGCAGCAAGGCATCACTTAGGAACATGTTAGAGATGCAAATTCCCAGAATTATTAAATCAGAAACCGACTGGGTGGGGCTCAGTAATGTTTTACCTTCAGCTGATTCTAATGCCCATGGCGGTTTGAAAACCACTGAAATAGTCTCCTTCCTGTTGTGGTTCATACAGAATGAGATTTGGTGAGAGGGGAAAAAAAGTGTGTGTTTTAATGACATAAAAGCTATTTAAAGTCCCAGGAGGTGTCTTTCTTCTAATGTCAGGTTTTCCTTAAAATAGTGAATGAAATATGTTTGAGCAGGAGAATTGTTTCCTGTTTCCTACTGAAGAAAAGCACTCAAGTTCAGCTTAAGGCAGGATTTGAGATAAGCTATCAGGATGTCTACATTGAACTGAGCAGGTAACTCCTTAGCCTCTTTTCTGTTCTTTCTCTATAAATATTAATGATGAACTTATAAACTAATGGATGCTACACTAACTACTCAGCTCTGGAAGATCTGACATTATGATATTTTGCCATGCTATTATTTCTGATTAAATGTGTTTTAATTTTCTTTAAAGCCAGAGCCATTTGCCTGTGTTCATAACCATAGTGATTAAACATAATAGCTGAGTCCATTAACACATTTCTGCATATCAGTGAACATCTTGATGCTCTACCTGCCTCAGGGAGTTTGTTCCTATAACTAAGAGTATAATCATTGTGGCAAGTCTTTGTCAGGCTCATTTCTCATATACCTTAATTGTATCTTTTTATCATGCAGTTTTTGTGAGTAATAGACATTAATGAATAGTTGTACTAGTAAGAGCGTTCCATATTAAGTATTCCTAAGCTTCTAATGAGAAATGCACCAGTGCTCACTAGTGTGTCTTCTGATGATCAGTAAGAACTTTGATTTTTATTGTCTGTCCTTTGCTTTTGAGAAGGAACTCATTTAACTATTCAAAGTACAGCTGGTTCTCTATGCAGAATGCATCCTTTAGTGCAGGAGGATCCGATGCTTAATGACCAAAGAATTTCATTTCAATGAATTTAAAGAAAAATCAATTAAATACTATTAAAAAATTCAAGAAAACAATTTAGGTATTATGAACAAACTATTTAACACTTCATAAAGTAAACAGTCTCCTTTTGGAGAACTGCAAAATGTGGTAGAAGGCAGGGAACTTTTATAGGTTAAAGAATAAAGAAAAAGAAAAAAAAATAGAAGTATCTGGTTGGGGCCACAACACTTGTTTGGGGTGAGCGACCCAGAGTTGGCTTGGGGTTTGGGGATTGGCTGACGGGATATATTGTGTTTCTGGTCAAATGGAGCATTTACAGGGACCCAAAAGTTATTTAAGCTCTGGTTTGCTGATAAGGCACCCCAGGCGAGGGCCGCTCCATCTTGGGCCTAGAAAGTTATTTCAACAGTACCTAACAAATGTTTGATGAAGGAATAAGTAAAAATTGCTGATAGAGTTGAGACAATTAAGTGTGGTAGTACCTACTATATGTTGAGAGCCTACTATGTGTTAGGGAGTTGATTGAAGTTCTCTACTTTGATTCTTATAAAAACACTACGGGGGCTCCTGGGTGGCTCAGGTTAAGTGTCTGACTCTTGGTTTTGGCTCAGGTCATGATCTTAGGGTTGTGAGATGGAGCTCTGAGTCAGGCTCTGCGCTGGGGGTGGAGCCTGCTTGAGATTCTTTCTCTCCCTCTGCCCTCCCCAGCTTGCTCTCATGCTGTCTGTCTCAAAAGAAATCTTAAAAAACAAAACAAAACAAAACAAAAACCAAAAAATCAAACACTCTGAGGCAGATATTATTGTTCTCACTTTACAGACCCCAAAACTGTCTTTAGAGTATACCAAAATGGACATGTAATGTTTGGTGTTGGCACAGCCAATGAATAGGGGGAGAACTCAAAAGGAAGTGTGTGGCTGGTTCTATAAACTGGCATCTGAGAAAGCGGCATCCTGAATTGAAGCCTTTTTATACTTCTCTATTTGAATTACTATCCTCAATTAGGCTGACATGTTTGTCAAACTGTACTGGAAAATTGTGTGTCTCTAAGCATTCTGCTGCTGTGGGGAGACTGACAGGGAGCCGTGATTCAGCGCAATGGAGAGCTCGGGTTTTGCAGGGCACTAAGGCATCAGGCAGGGTACTGAACACAGGCCACATTAAAATTCCTGAAAGCTCATCTTTAAAAAAAAAAAGGGGGGGGCGGGGCCTGGCTGGCTCAGTGGGTAGAGCATGTGACTCTTGATCCTGGGGTTGTAAGATTGTAGAGATTACTTAAAAAAAAAAAAAAATCTTTTTAAAAAACTAAACCCCTGAGAGCTCTGAGCAGGGTAGCAGATAGGTTTGCAGTGCTTCCTTTATAATTTACTCAGTCTTTAGAATGTCAGCACAAATACAGGTAAATTGTTGATAGCTGGAGTGAACCAACAGAAACCCAAAAATACAGTCTAGGGTCTTTGAGATTAGTAATACTCTTTTGTGAAGGCAAAAACGGACCTGATTATTAGAAAAAATGGAAAGAGATTCCTATGCACAAAAATCCTAATGGAAGAAAACTAAACTGTAAAGTACGTAAATATTGGGAAATAAAGTGGACATTGAGAAATGAAATATTATGCTGAATCCCCCACATTACTTGTATCATGCCAAACAAATGAGATGCAGATAGCATCAAACCTTATTTTGGGCACAGATGTAGTGCATTCTTTGGTGCTTTCTTGTGTTGAGATTACTTCCCAAATTCTTGCTTGGTTTCAGTGGGCTGATGAGTAACCACAGACTGAAGTGATAGCTGTCTATCCTTTTATTTATTTATTTATTTTATTTATTATTTTTTTGTAGTTTTTAATTTTATTATGTTAGTCACCATACAATACATCATTAGTTTTTGATGTAGTGATCCACGATCCATTGTTTTCGTATAACACCCACGGCTCCATGCAGTACGTGCCCTCCTTAATACCCATCACCGGGCTAACCAATCCCCCCTCCCCCCTCCCCTCTACAACCCTGTTTGTTTCTCAGGTCCATAGTCTCTCATGGTTCATCTCTCCCTCCAATTCTCCCCGCCCATTTTTCCCTTCCTTCTCCTAATGTCCTCCATGTTATTCCTTATGTTCCACAAATAAGTGAAACCATATGATAATTGACTTTCTCTGCTTGACTTATTTCACTTAGCATAATCTCCTCCAGTCCCATCCATGTTGATGTTAAAGTTGGTTAT
>NW_027727022.1:0-315 GCF_054177405.1 Leptonychotes weddellii | reverse complement strand
CCCTTGCCCTCAACCTCATAGTCTACTTTCCATAGCCGACTCTGTCCAAGTCTGTCTTCTCCCTCCCTCCTTGCCTGCTTTTCATGTTGTGCCCTGCCAGATGGGTATGGAGTTCTCTCAACGGCCTGGCCCTCTGGGCATTGTATGCATCAGTTCCTTTTTCAAATACCTTCCCATCCTTTGACCCTCTGGCAGATTCGTATTCATCCTCTGCATCTCAGCCCGAATGCCCCTTCTGTGCTGCTGTACGCTGCATGCAAGCCCCCAAGCCCCCGTTTAGGTGATTCCCAACACATGTAAAGGCTCATTTAGTGC
>NW_027727021.1:0-315 GCF_054177405.1 Leptonychotes weddellii | reverse complement strand
AAAAAAAGTAAACCAATGAACATAAGGGAAATGGAAGGAAGAATAAAATAAGATAAAACCAGAGAGGAAGACAAGCCATAAGAGAGTCTTATCTCTAGGAAACAAACTGAGGGTTGCTGGAAGCAAGGTGGGTGAGGGATGGGGTAATTGGGTGATGGGCATTAAAGGAGAGTACTTGTAATTAGCACTGGGTGCTATACGCAACTGATGAATCACAAAATTCTACCCCTGAATCTAGTAACACAGTATAGGTTAAATTGGTTGTATTTAAGTTATTTTTCTTAAAATAAATCTGTTAACATTTGGCGGCCTAAG
>NW_027727020.1:0-315 GCF_054177405.1 Leptonychotes weddellii | reverse complement strand
GAGCCCTGCGGTGGGCTCTATGCACGCTCAGTCTGCTTGAGATTCTCTCTCTCTCTGCCCCTCCCACTTATGCTCTCTCTCTCCATGACAAATAAGTGAATCTTTAAAAAAAAATAGTACTCATCTGCATGACTGAGTTTGTTGGCACCTCCTAAGTTTTGTGCAGAGGCTGGTGTCTCTCTTGCCTCCCCTTAATCCCGGTCATGACAGCTGCAGGGAGGCTGGAGCTCCTAAGTAAGCATCCTGAGGCCAGGAGCTAATTGGAACGTCACCACTGTCAGAGGATGGTCTACTACTGGACTGATTTTATAGATG
>NW_027727019.1:0-315 GCF_054177405.1 Leptonychotes weddellii | reverse complement strand
GTGTTTAGACCATGCACATTAAAATTAAATAGTTATAAAGTTAGATTAATATTTTACATGTGTATAACTATTCCTTTTGTTGTATTTCTCTGGTTTTAATTGAACTTTTTTTTTTAAAGTTTTTATTCAAATTCCAGTTAGCTAACATGCAGTGTAATATTAGTTTCAGGTGTACAATATAGTGATTCAGCACTTCCATACAACATCCGGTTCTCATCACAAGTGCACTCCTTAATCCCCCCAAACAACTTCCCCTTTGGTAATTATTAGTTTTTTCTTTATAGTTCAGAGTCTGTTTCTTGGTTTGCCAGTCTC
>NW_027727018.1:0-315 GCF_054177405.1 Leptonychotes weddellii | reverse complement strand
GGGATAGGTGGCAGAGTAACTTTATGGGTGGTTATAGCAGCATTATCAACAATAGCCAAATTATGGAAGGAGCCCAAATTCCACTGACAGATGAATGGATAAAGAAGATGTGGTATAGGGCGCCTGGGTGGCTCAGTCGGTTAAGCGTCTGCCTTCGGCTCAGGTCATGATCCCAGGGTCCTGGGATCGAGTCCCACATTGGGCTCCCTGCTCAGCCAGGAGCCTGCTTCTCCCTCTCCCACTCCCCCTGCTTGTGTTCCCTCTCTCGCTGTCTCTCTCTGTCAAATAAATAAATAAAATCTTAAAAAAAAAAAA
>NW_027727017.1:0-315 GCF_054177405.1 Leptonychotes weddellii | reverse complement strand
ACCAATGGGACGAGCAAGGTAGGCACTTTTTGCAGCCTTCTTAATATTTCCCCACCAATATTGGTTCATGAACACTATCAGTTTGTTATTAGACCAATGGTTTAATGTTTGTACTCTTGTCAGGCACGGGAATTTTAGAATTTTGGGGAGGGCCAGATTGTTACTTGATCCAAGGCAGAATTCTCTCTTTTTATCAGTCGTTAGATTCCCAACATTGTTTCTCCTTCTCTGGGCCCAGTTGTTGGGCATATCTGATCAATTTTTCCAAACTGTCAATTGGTAGGACATCCCTTCAGAACATGACAGAGGCCTGAC
>NW_027727016.1:0-315 GCF_054177405.1 Leptonychotes weddellii | reverse complement strand
GGCCTGCAGGCATTTTGAATTAGTAATTTTGAATTCTTTCTTATAAAGGGGGCTTCCAAAATAGAATAAACCTCAGGCTCCCTGACACCTGGATCTACCCCTGTGAGTTGGACGTTTTAACAGTTATAGGAGCTTCTTAGAATCTCAGGAAGATAGTTTTTTATCTTTTAGGTTTTGGTTTCTTCTTCATCGTCTTCTTCTTTTTTTTTTTTTTTGCAAGTTCTGGCTGTCAGAGACACAATAGGAGCCAAGAAGAAAAATGGTCTTTAGCAGTTTTTAAAAAATGAACTCAAGACAAAAGGTATAAAAGCTCAG
>NW_027727015.1:0-315 GCF_054177405.1 Leptonychotes weddellii | reverse complement strand
TTGTGGGGCTTTAAACAAAATATTTCTATTTCTGCATTGTGAGAGCTTTCTGGGCACATTTTACTGAAATGTGGGACCTGGCTGAAGGGAAGCCTCACCAGGTAATTTATGACTGTTTGCATGGAACTTCGGAGAGTTTGCCTTCTGGAAGTGTTGTTTTCATTTCAAGGGGGGGAGGGGGGTGCCGAGACCTGAGATTTGGAGACATCCCTGGGTTGCTGGATATAATGGTGCTGTCTTTCCCCCTGAGAAATAAATGTATTTACATTTTAAAGGGTTTACAGTAAGAACTCAGAATACTCAGGAAGGAGCAGA
>NW_027727014.1:0-315 GCF_054177405.1 Leptonychotes weddellii | reverse complement strand
GGAGAGGCTCCCTCGGATCCTCTGGAGGCGAACTGCGCCCGCCACTCCGCGGCCAGCTTTCCAGGCGCCCGCGACCCGCCGTCGACGGTGCCCGTGCCGGGAGAGAGCTGTGGGGGGAGGCTGCTGCGGAAGAAATGGCGGAGTGGGAGCTGGGGTGGGGGGCGCCCAGGGAGGCCGCCGGGGCGGGGGGCGGGGGGGGAGATGGCGTCCGAGCTCTGTGCCCAGCTGGCGGGGAGCGGGTGGCCGGTGGCGTCGGTTATTCCGGGCCCTGATTCTGGAAAGGGGCCTGTTGGGTCCCGGGCCCTGGGCGCTGTC
>NW_027727013.1:0-315 GCF_054177405.1 Leptonychotes weddellii | reverse complement strand
AACCAACTGAGCCACCCAGGCGCCCCGCGTCTTGTACTGTTTAAGTCTGCATCAGACTTGCATGGGTCTGCCTGCTAGTTGGCTGCAGTTGTTCAGAGTTGGCTGCTGCTGAGCGTGGTGTCTGGATCCGATGATAGAAGTCCCTCATTCTGTCTAGGCCACCTGGGCTCCAGCTTTGCCTCCGGCCCAGCCTGTTGATGCGTGCCCCAGACCGGATGTCTTGTCCTCTCCGCCTGAGAGCTGAATGGCCGGTCTTGGGTTCGCAGTTCACGTGCTGCACTACGGACCCCACACTGGAGCAGCATTTTGTACTTA
>NW_027727012.1:0-5109 GCF_054177405.1 Leptonychotes weddellii | reverse complement strand
GCAGCCCATGAGATGATTTCAACAGCACAAACCCCACCAAAATCTAAGAGACTGTACTCACTCTTACAAATGCTATTTTTTCTTTTTTTTAAAAGATTTTATTTTATTTATTTGACAGAGAGAGAGAGCGAGAGCAGGAACACAAGCAGGGGGAGTGGGAGAGGGAGAAGCAGGCTCCCGGCCGAGCAGAGAGCCCGATGCGGGGCTCGATCCCAGGACCCTGGGATCATGACCTGAGCTGAAGGCAGACGCTTAACGACTGAGCCACCCAGGTGCCCCCAAATGCTATTTTCTCAATCCTGATCCTGGAAAAGAGCCAACTATAGTTTGCCTTCATGGGGAAAGGCTCTTGATTTACAGTTTGTTATATTACTAGAGGACTATTTGAATTCACCAACTTCTATCATCATTTGGTTTAGAATGAATGTAAAAAATTTGATTTAGAAGAAATTTACTCCAGGTCCCCACTGTGAGAGAACACTATTTTTTGATGATATCATACTATCAAAAACAGAAGAACAAGTGAAAACTGACTTGAATCAAGTGATGGCACACATGACTAACAGAGGCCAGTGGAAAAACTTAGCAAAGAAGCAAGGGCCTGTTTAAATGGTGTAATTATTAGAATAACCTGGGCAGAAGACGCCCATGACAGGAATTCCACAGGCAACCAGAAATAAACTGCTGTCATTGTCTTCCCCTGGAACTAAGCAAGAAGCACAGTCCTGGTTGGGTTGTTTGGACTGGAGAGGACATGTGGGAATTTGCAGCCTCCTATCCATAAAACTACGTGAAAGGAGACCATGATTTGAATGGGGAATGGAATAACAGCAGGCTATATCAGAACTGCAAAGAGTGGTGGTTCAATGAATTCCTTTGGGCCCTTATTATCCACACTCAAATTAGTTTGGAAGAATCTTCGACTTGCACTTATGCTGACCAGAGTTTATGGCAAAAGTCTATGAGTGCTGCCCAGCAGTGACCACTAGGATTTTGGACAAGGAAATTTTCACATGTGACAGTAGGGTACATGCCGTTTGAGAGACAGTGGTTCATTATCGGGCCTTAATTGAAACTGCCCATATGACTGAAGGCCAAAAAATAATCTTGAAATCTAAAATACCCATAATGTCTTGGGTAATGTCCAAAAAATGCTCTAATAAGGAAAGCAGTGTCAAGAAGAGTTGCATAATAAAATGTAAATGGTTTATATAGGAATATGCTACTGAAAGAATGCGAGGTGGTACCCAGGAGTATTCATGAGTAGGCAGCTTTTTTTCCTCTAGGATTGACTTTGGAATCACCTGAGGAGCTTCCAGATCCTATTATCACATGGGCTGTGCCCTATTAACAACTCTTAATTGACCAATAAAAAACTACTTGGTTATGGACAGCATCCTATTCAAAAGACTACCACACTACAACTGGATGATAGAAAAATTCTGATTGAGGAAGGCAAGAACAAACCAACTCAATGGTCTGGATAGCATGTTGTTTTCCTTGCAGTGATGGGAGAATTGAACAATAAAAGTCCTAATGTTTGGGTGCATACAGACTTACTAGTGATGGCCAATGATCTGGCCATATGGTCAGGCAGATGGGCGTGCCTATATGGTCACAGGCCTGATGTGAACCACTTTGGGAATTTGAGAGACACATTAGAGCAGAACCTGTGGATGCCCATCAGAAGGATCCCCTTCCAGGATTGGAAGGATACTGGAACCAGTAAATTGATACCCTGCTGCGCTCGCTTAAGGTGGTCACGTGGGTCCATGGAATGAGTGGAAATGGAGGAGCTTCAGCAATATTGAGATGGGCTGATCATTGATATACGCCTCCTGCACCTTCTAAGTAAGGCCCAAATACTAACAAGAAAGACAGAAATTGAAGGCGACTGTGGGGCAGATTCCCCAGGGCAGAGGCCCTACACATGGCTGGCACGTAAATGTCACTGGAGCAATACGGACAACACTAGTAGTTTAGAAATGGATCCCGACAGTAAATAGACACTTGTTCTGGACTAGATTTTGCATACCCAGTGATAGATGCAAATTGTATTAGTCAGCTGGGGCTGACATAACAAAATACCTCAGACTGGGTAGCTTTAACAACATCCAGTTTTGTCACCATTCTGGAAGCTGGAAGTATAAGTTCAAGGTGCCAGCAGGGTTGGTTTCTGGTGAAAGTTTCCTTTCTGGCTTGCAGAAACCTGCCTTCTTGTTGTGTCCTCACATGGCTTTTTCTCTTTGTGCATGCAGAGAGAGAGAGAGAGAGAGAGATCTTTTGTTTCTTTTCTTATAAGGACACCAGTCCCATCAGATTAGAACCCCATATAACCTCATTTAGCTTTAATTATCCCCTCAAAGGTCCTTTCTCGAAATACAGTTGGGGGATTAGGAATTCAACATATGAACTTGGGTGGGGATATAATTCAGTCCATAACACAAATGCTCAAAATGCTAAAAACAAAAACAAAAACAAAAACAAAAACCCTGGAACTGAAGGTACTGTACCAATTTAGACTGCCAAGTTACATTTCTTCAAACCAAGAAACACAAGTTTTATAGCCCCTGGTGTTCAAAAATGGCCATAGGATAACGTATCATATTTACACATTATGTTGCATGTCATCCTCAGAGTAAGTGGTTTTATAGAGAATTGTAATGGGTAATTGAAACATTTTTGCTAAAAATGAGAGGCGATAAAAGAACGAGGTTCTGGTTTACATGCTTTCATGAGTGTGGGCTCACTCTTAACATGAGCATGCGGAGAAAAGTTTTCTACTCAACTGATTCCCCTACTTTTCTGGTTAATGTGGAGAAGAAGATTGGGAGAAGATGCAGTGCAGATGTATAGTTTTTCCCCAAATCACCTCAAATTTCTTTTTACCTACCTGTTATGGTGGTCCTAGGATCAGGGCCACAGCCACAGGTGCCCAAAACAGGGATGATTCCTAAGCAAGAAAGTGTAAGCATACTTTTAAACCTTTATGCCAAAATTCCCAAGGGGCCTGTTGGTATTAATTGTGCCATCTGGCAACATTGGCATTGATGGTGAATGCAAATTTATTCTAATGGCTGAGAGTGCTCACTCGTTCTGGACATATGTAACCCTGCCTTATGTACTGGGAGTGGGTGAGGAGGAGGCTGCTAGTCTCCCATCACTGCCAGCAATGTGGACCAACACAGCAACTGAACATGTATTCCTTTCAAAAAAGTGGGGAAGTTTAGGTTAAAAACAATGATAACTGGAGAAAGAGAAGGAGAAATAATAGCAGAGGGTAGAGGAATGAATAGATGGCTTACACAAAGAGGGAAATGCCATATTACCTCGGTGCCTAAAGAGAGGCTCAGAATAAAGGAACGATACTGTCTCTTAGCACATTTAAGAAGCTCAAAAAGGTGAAGCCATACATTTTCCAGGATATTCCTGCTTCTGGGAACTGACAAGGTTGAACGGAAGCCTGCAAACCTGTGTGGCATCGCTTTGGGAGATACCTGGGTTATTTGACATGATGATGCATTGGACCTATTGTTAATGACTGCATAGAATGCTGGCAAAGTGCCAGTATCTTTGGACTCATTTTTCAGGTTACATATACTACAAAGGGCATCATTTGGGAAGGAATTTCCAGGAACTACTCCCCACTGGCCATCAGACTGTGCGGTGTACAACTCCTGTCAGACTGATAATTTTTAAGGATAAACCTTGATGATCAAATACTTAGAAAAGTCCCCGCTTATAATGGAAAACAATATAGCAGCTGCATGTATGGCCATGCTGTTAACAAATATATAGCACCTTTGTTTCTGTAAATGAAAAGCTATTAGCCAGAAGAGAAAGGAATAATGGGTTCCTGATGGAAATAAAGCAGCAGGCTTCACCTGGTAGGTATGAATTCCCGAGGTAAGCCTCCCTGAACTGGGATGAGAAAGGCTCTAGGGGGCCTCATGGCATACTCAGACTAAATTTCATTGAGGTGTGACTACCCCCCATCTAAACCTAGGGTGAGAAACTCAGCATTTAGGGGTATAGAACGTGTGTCCTAACTGTGCTTCATTAGTACATAATGGCAACAGCATCAGTGACAGATTAAATGACATTGGACCACAAGACAGAGAAGAGCTTAAGAGATTTAGGTGCCAATCTAAGCATCATGAGACAAGCTAAATTTTTTTTTTAAAGATTTTATTTATTTATTTATTAGAGAGCGAGCGAGAGAGAAACAGCATGAGAGAGGAGAGGGTCAGAGGGAGAAGCAGGCTCCCCGCTGAGCCGGGAGTCCGATGTGGGACTTGATCCCAGGATCCTGGGATCATGACCTGAGCGAAGGCAGTCGCTTAACCAACTGAGCCACCCAGGCACCCGAGACAAGCTAAATTTGCTTTTAATGAGGAGTGGAGTTCAGAGACAAAGATTTATTGACTGGTTAGAGGAAATTCTTTTCTAGGAGGAGGCAAAGGATGGGAATAAGTCTGGAAATCCCATGCGGCTTTAGTGAAGTGGGTCTGACAGATTCAAGGACTAATGTTACATACTCTTAGGCCCCAGTGTTGGGAAAGGGATTGTATCCCAACTCAATAGCACCTCTTTACTATATTAATAAAGATGGAGACTGAGGGAGCCATGAGGCCATGCCTCCTCTACTTGGCTGCTAAGACTCAGGGGGCCTGACTATAGGACTCTTGGGGATCTTCATACTTTTTTTTTTCCCCATGTTTGTTTGTTTGTTTTTTTAATTTTTTATTATTATGTTAGTCACCATACATTACATCATTAGTTTTTGACGTAATGTTCCATGATTCATTGTTTGTGCATAACACCCAGTGCTCCATGCAGAATGTGCCCTCTTTAATACCCATCACCAGGTTAACCCATCCCCCCACCTCCCTCCCCTCTAGAACCCTCAGTTTGTTTTTCAGAGTCCATCGTCTCTCATGGTTCGTCTCCCTCTCCAATTTCCCCCCCTTCACTCTTCCCTTCCTGCTATCTTCTTCTTTTTTTTTAACATATATTATATTATTTGTTTCAGAAGTACAGATCTGTGATTCAACAGTCTTGCACGATTCACAGCGCTCACCATAGCACATACCCTCCCCAATGTCTATC
>NW_027727011.1:0-315 GCF_054177405.1 Leptonychotes weddellii | reverse complement strand
CCCCATACTGCACCCCTTCGCCTCTGCCAGGCTTGCCCTGCATAGAAAACAGCACATCATCTGCCCAGTTAGTTGTTTGAGGCAGAGACCCAGGAGGCGTTCTAGATTCCTCCCTTAGCTGGCCCCTCACCTTCACCCATCAGCAACTCCTATCACATCTAGTTCCGAAACACCTCCCCCTTACGTGTCCCATCTCCATTCTGCGCCTCCCAGACCGTCCCCTGCAGGCACCACTGCACTAGCCTGTGGGCTGATGTTCCTCCTTCTCTTCTTGGTTTCTTCACTCAGCAGGTGGTTGTTGGGTGCGCATGTACT
>NW_027727010.1:0-315 GCF_054177405.1 Leptonychotes weddellii | reverse complement strand
CAGATTAGGTTTCTGCTTCCCAGGTCTGCTAGCTAAATCAATGACCACTTAGTCTGTTTTCCAAATCTCCAAATTTTATTTTCATTTTCTCTTCTATTCTTTGTCCTTATGAGTTTATGCCTTTTTCTTTTAAAATCCCTTTAGTATTGGGCGCCTGGGTGGCTCAGTTGGTTAAGTGACTGCCTTCGGCTCAGGTCATGATCCTGGAGTCCCGGGATCGAGTCCCATGTTGGGCTCCCTGCTCAGCAGGGAGTCTGCTTCTCTCTCTGACCCTCCCCCCTCTCATGCTCTCTATCTCATTCTCTCTCTCAAATA
>NW_027727009.1:0-315 GCF_054177405.1 Leptonychotes weddellii | reverse complement strand
GGGTGACGGGCATTAAGGAGGGCACGTGATGGAATGAGCACTGGGTGTTGCATGCATGTGATGAATCACTGAACTCTACCTCTGAAACCAACAGTACAGTATATGTTAACTAAACCGAATTTACATACTTAGGAAAAAAAGAATCTGATGCTCTCAAGTGTCAGGAAGTACTCCCTGGGCTACTGGCAGACCCATAAACTGGAGAACAATTGCTCACTACCTAGTAAAACTGAAACTGTACCACCCTTCCACCCTGCAATGCCATTACTAGGCAAACACGCTGGAGCTCATTTGCACAAGGAGATGGGAGGAGAA
>NW_027727008.1:0-315 GCF_054177405.1 Leptonychotes weddellii | reverse complement strand
TGGAATTTAAAAAAAAATATTGGCATAAGGTTCAAAGCCAAATGCATTCCCAGTATCTTTTCTTTAATAGTTTTACTTTTTATTGAGATATACACCATTTCTACTGTAGGTGCTCCAATCTTAGGGGCACTTAACTGTTCAGTGACCTTTTACATACGTCTACAGCCATGTAAGCAACTCCCAGAGCAAGATGCAGAACATTTTCAGGCCCAGAAAGCCCCTCCTCAATAACTAACCGCCCAACCCTAGAGGTAACTGCTGCTCTGACCTTTGGCACATGTCACTACACTGAAAATTTAGAGATGGAATCATACA
>NW_027727007.1:0-315 GCF_054177405.1 Leptonychotes weddellii | reverse complement strand
CCTGTCTTCAAGAAAAAAGGAATTGAAACCATTGGATCACCTCTTGCGTCAGACTGCACCGAGGGAGCTTTGCGGACCTTTTCTGACATCTCAGAGCCTGCGTTGATCAGTACATGTAAAACCAAGCAGGTGAAAGAAAAGGTGCAGTTGCTATCTCTAAGGGGGAAGATAGATGCCAAAGAAAGGAACTGTAATCAGAGTACATTTTTATGGTATAATAATGTAAATAGTATTGATTTGACCAACAGGGCAAGGGGAGGTGAGTGCGTGAACATTGGGTATGGTGGTTTTTGAGTGAAACCTTTTTTTTTTTTT
>NW_027727006.1:0-315 GCF_054177405.1 Leptonychotes weddellii | reverse complement strand
ATGAGCATCCGCTCTGTAAAAGGCACTGTACTTGATGGCATCAGGAAATATAAAGGCTATGAAACATGCCTTTCACACACAAAGGGCTCACTCAGAGCATCTGTGTCCATATATGCCATGAATTCCCTAAAATGGTTATAACGGCATCTTATGCCATGGCCATCCTCGGGGGGGGACCTATCCTATTGCAAAGCACACATTGGGCCCACCGAATTGCCAGTCATCACAATGCAATTTGCAGAAAAGAGAAAGGACAAACAGGAAAAGAAAATACAAACAGAAACTGAGACACGAAGAAACGAGAGAGCCTCTCTG
>NW_027727005.1:0-315 GCF_054177405.1 Leptonychotes weddellii | reverse complement strand
TCTTAACAAGTTTCTGAAGACAGTAGGCTGTAGAAGAGCAAGTATTAGGTTTTAAATTTTGTAATGTTCCCCCATTTAATCACATTGTTTGCTAGTAAACAATTGACTAACCAGCTTTTACAAGAGCATTCTAGATCTTTATTTTGTGTAAGTTCATTTTAATTCATCAGTTGATCTGCACAGAATGTAGAGGAAACCATTGATTTTAGGTATAGGCTATTTTTTGTTGTTGTTGGCATTATCTTTTAGATATGAAATCATAGCTAAGGTAAACTGTAGACAAGAAGGTCTTCCTTGAAACAGGGATAATATTCA
>NW_027727004.1:0-315 GCF_054177405.1 Leptonychotes weddellii | reverse complement strand
TTTCATCAGTAAAAGAGCAGATTCCACATTACAACTAAACTTTCAGATACTACCACTTGCCAAGTTTTGGTGTTCTATCAAAGAAGAGTATTTATAGATATCTGAAAAAACTATTAAATACCCTTCACTTTTCCAGTGACATAGCCTCTGTGAGGCTGGGGTTTTTTCAAATACTTGCACTAAAACAGGATATCACCAAAACTGAATTCAGTAGCACCCACAGACCCTTGCTGTCTTTTCTTTAGCTAGACATTAAAGAGATTCAAAACACGTGCAATAAGTCCAGCCACTCTTCTTTTTTTTTTTTTTTTTTTT
>NW_027727003.1:0-315 GCF_054177405.1 Leptonychotes weddellii | reverse complement strand
GCTCAGTTGGTTAAGCGACTGCCTTCGGCTCAGGTCATGATCCTGGAGTCCCTGGATCGAGTCCCGCATCGGGCTCCCTGCTCGGCAGGGAGTCTGCTTCTTCCTCTGACCCTCCCGACCCTCCCCCCTCTCATGTGCTCTCTCTCTGAGTCTCTCTTTCTCAAATAAATAAATAAAATCTTTAAAAAAAAAAAAAAAAGAGGTTACTGCCTGTGTTCTCTAGGATTTTTATGGTTTCAGGTCTCACATTCAGATCTTTAATCCATTTTTAATTTCTTTTTGTGTATGGTGTGAGAAAGTGGTCCAGTTTCATTC
>NW_027727002.1:0-315 GCF_054177405.1 Leptonychotes weddellii | reverse complement strand
TTGCGCAGCTCCCCGAGGCACCAGGGTGTTTCAGGAAGGTGTGCACGAGAGCGCCTGGCGCCACACAGGCCCCACGCTGGACTCGACATCACGCCAGAATCCCAGGTGCACGCGCATGTGTGCTCAGCTGGCTTCAGAGCCCCTGCTTTGGGTGGGGTATTCTGCGAGGCCCCCGAGAGGCCGAGGGGGAAGGAGGAGGCCTCCACGTGGCTTCCTGGCCTCGTTGGGCGTGGCTGTGCCTGCCGGGGGTTCAGTGCACCTCAGGGGCTGGGCAGAGGTCGTGTCGAGTCTGCGAGGTTCAGGGGAGGAAGCTGC
>NW_027727001.1:0-5110 GCF_054177405.1 Leptonychotes weddellii | reverse complement strand
CCCAGGTCAGAATCAGCAAGGACGCGAGGAGCGTAGGGCCGGGTCCAGGGGAGACCAGGCGTGAGCTTCCCGGTCCCTGGCCGGCGGAGGGGTGCGGCAGTGCCGTTTCTCCCGCAGCCTTGTGTGACAACCCGCACCGGGCACGGCCACCAGGGAAGCCTCCCTGAGCGGCGCTGTCCGGGGACTTCAGTGCGGGGTCGGTCCCGTGGGCCTGGAGCTCCCGCGGGGCTGAGCTCGGAAACTCAGTCTCTGCACCTGCACCGCCCCCCCCACCCCCCACCCCCTACCCCGGGACGTGAAGCTGAGAGGTGTGGCCCAGGGGCCCGCCAGGAATCCCACTGTGAGCACAGACTGCCTGCCAGGGAGCTCGGGGATGAGTGTGCCAGGTTCCTGGGGCGGCCATGACAAGGGACCACAACGCTGGGTGGCTGGAAGAAAGAGAAATGTATTGTCTCCCAGTTCTGGAGGCCAGAAGTCCAAGAGCAGAATATGGGCAGGGTTGGTGCGTTCTGGAGGGTCTGAGGGAGAACCTGTTCCAGGCTGCTTTCCCAGGGGTCCTTGGCCTCCTTTGGCTTGTAAACAAATCACTCCATGTCCCTCTCCGTTGTCTCATCACCTCCCTGGGTGTCTGTATGTCCCTCCTTCTCCTCTTATGAAGACACCAGTGTCAAAGAGAAATACAGCTGGACGTTAGTTAAAGTGGTGAAAAGAGGTTTTATTTGGTAATTACTGACAGCAGGGGAAAGAGCTGAGCTCCATTGTGACTTGCAGAGGTGCCTGGAATTTTCCAGAGGGAGGGAGGAGGAGGAGGAGGGGCTCAAGGGAAAACTCACAAAGGGTCTGTCAGTGGAAATGCGGGAGGCGAGCTGGCAGTTACGGAAGTTAGCCTTCTCTCCTGCACAGGGACTGGGATTCTGAGGCCCTAGTCTTCATGAGGATTCCTGTTCAAGGGAATGGTTCTCAGGTCCTTGAGAAAGACTCTCCTGGGTTGTAGGAGGTACGTGGACATTTCAAAGGGATGGAGGAAGGGTTCACAATTGGGAGCCCTCTTACCAAATGCTCTAAGGAAGGGAGGCAAGAACAGTGTTCCGGTGTTGGCTGGAACAGTCAAATTTGGCAGCATTGAACTTTCCTAGGTAGGCATGCCAATGGGTGGTTGGGTCTCCCAGGATGCGGCCCTTTGCTGCTAGAATCTGTGTTTAAGTTTGGTCAGGTCGCCGAGTGCAGGGGTTTGGATGGAGTCAAAGTCATTTTGTGCTGATTTCGTTTGTAGTTCTCCACAGTCATTGGATCTCCTACCGCCTCCTCTTCTAGCATGACTTGATCATAACTTGATTGCATCTGCAAAGCCCCTGTCTCCACATTAGGTCCCGTCCACAGGTACTGGGGGTTAGGATGTGGACATATCTTTTGGGGGCCACCATTCAACCCATCCCAATCTTGAACAGGTAGACTCAGTGCTCTTTGCTAAATGCCTTCAGAGCATCTGTCAGTGCAGCCCTGGGGGCTCCTCTCCGCTTGGCCCAGCTCACGTGATGGGATGCTGGTCGCACAGCTGACAAGTCCAACAGCAGTGGGTATCGGAGTGGACATGGCTTCATGTTGAAAAACTTTGAAAAACTATTCAGCATTTTTTCTTCAGGTTGCCCCCGACTCAGCAGCCTCACCGCAGGTGTGCATCTGAGAGCAGCTCTTCTTCGTTCACTGGAGAAGCCAGTAGAACCATAGGCTGGAAGTTTTTTAACAGCTTTACTGAGATAAAATTCACATACTGTAAAATTCACCCTTTTACAGTATCCGTGGCTTTTTAGTATATTCATAGACTTGTGTAACCATTACCACTCTCTGGTTCCAAAACATTTTCACCGCCCCCCCCCCCCCGCAAGAAGCCCCATCTTCATTAGCCATCAGTCTGCATCCTCTCCCTCAGCCCCTGGCACTCTCCAGTCTGCTTTCTGTCTGTGGGTTTGCCTGTTCTGGACATTTCATACAAATGGGGAATCATACACTATGTGCCCCTCACATCTGGCTCCTCTCACCCAGCATACATATTTTTGAGGTTCATCCATGCTGTAGCATGTATGAGCACGTGATTCCCTTTTATGGCTGAGTGATACTCCGGTGTATGGAAGTAGCACATTTCACTTAATCTGTTCATCAGTTGATGGACATTTAGGTCATTTCCACTCTTCAGCTGTTGTGAGTAATGCTGCTATGTATTTCTTTTTTTTTAAGTTTAATTTATTTAAGTAATCTCTACACCCAGTGTGGGGCTCAAACTCATGACCCCAAGATCAAGATTCACATACCCCTCCGACTGAGCCAGCCAGGTGCCCCCAGTTAATGCTGCTATGAAAATTTGTGTGTGGACCTGTGTTTTTGTTATCGGGTAGATACCTAGGAGTTCCCCTGTTAATTTGAAGCAAATTCTAGACACTGTAAATATCGTCTGTAAATATTTCAGTGTGCATCTCTAAGAAAGGGCTTAAAAAAGACATAACCCGATACCACTCTCACACCTGAAATAGTTAACATTAATTGTTTAGTGTCATCAAATCTTTTAGTGCCATCAAATAGACACAATATATTTTGACAGGATTTCCTGATGTGTTAGATGTGAGCTGTGAGACACAGAGAGGAGTCAAGAGGAACTCCGAGGTTTTTGTCCTGGTAGCTGGAAGATGGATTTGCCATCAGCTGACAAGAAGGAGGGCTCTGGGTGGAACTGGCTTTTGGGGGCTGTCAGGCATGCAGTTTTGAGAGTGCGGCTAAATATCCAAGAAGACATGTTGATGTGACAGGCCAGGTGGTGGGGGGTATTTGCACTGTTCAGTGGGGAGGCCTTCGCTGAGGTGCGTTCTAGTCAGGACCAGAACACAGTGAAGGGCTGAGCCACATGGGGTATTTGGGGAAAGCATGTTTTAGAGGAGGGGAGAGCATGTGCAAAGGTCCTGAGGCAGGGACATGCCTGTCATTTTCAGGGAACACCAAAGAGACAAAGATGGCTGAAGCTGTGTAGAAGCGGCTAAGGAGTGGGTGGGGAGAGTCAAGGTAGGGGCTGGTTATGTGGGCTTAGTAGGGCCAGTGGAAGGATTGGGGCTTTGACCCAAGTGTCACAGGGACCGTAGGGGCTGCTGTGGTAGTGCGAGGCATTATCTGGTTTCCTGTAGACTGTAGAGTAAGGGGGGGGGGGTGTTATGAGGTTGAATTGTGTCCCCCCAAAAGAAATGTCCACATCCTAAACTCTGTACCTCAGAACGTGATCTTATTTGGAAATAGGGTCTTTGCAGAAGTAACAAAGTTAAGATGTAGTTATACTGGATTAGGATGGGTCTAAATCCAGTGATTGCTGTCTTTATCAGAAGAGAAACAGACACCAAGACATCCAGGGAAGACGGCCATGTGATGATGGAGGCAGAGATTGGGGTGATGCGTTTACGAGCCGAGGAGCGCCAGGGACTGCTGGCCCAGATTTGCCCCCAGGCTCCTCAGAAGGCACCGACCCTGCCCACGCCTTGCTCTCAGACTTCTGGCCTCCAGAAGCGGGAGGCAGTACATCACTGTTGTCTTAAGCTCCCCACTTTGTGATTCCTTCTAGAAGACCCAGGAAACCTGTAGGAACAGGTGCAGGAGTGGAGGAGGAGCCCAGGTGGAAGTCACTGCAGCCCTGGCGAGGGCCTCTGACCAGAGTGGGCCCTGGCCCACGGGGTCTGCTGACAGGCATAGATGATGTGGAGGTATGGGGCAGGTAGCTGGATAGCTAAGCCGGGGCTCCCGAGAAGAGTCTGTCGTGGAGGTGTGAATTTGGAAGCCATCGGCCTGCGGGGTTACGGCAGGCCTGGAGACCAGACCCGCGCGTGGAGATGTAGAGGAGAAGGGAAGGAGTGGCGGGTATGGTGTGTGCGTGTGCACAGGAAGCCGGGGCAGGGGCGTGGAGCAGGGGAGTGGCGGTTGCTGTGGGAGGTCCGGCTGTGAAGGACTGAGGCACCGAGCCTAAGGTCACAGGGGACTTGGTCTGGACAGCTGGAGAAGGGAGGCCGGGCATCAGGGGATTCGGACAACTCTTGAGTTTTGTCACAGGTAGAGAGGCCTTCTGGAAAGTGGCAGTCCGTCTCATCTCTCCTGGTGGCCTTGGCTTATGGAGGGGAGCATGTATTTTGACACTATCTTTAGGTCTAACCTCCCTGAGCATCTGCTGGGCTCGGTCCTCATGGCCTGCTCGTCAGCCTCGTGAGACTCGAGGCAACTCTGTGCCCCTGTGTCTGCAGGGATGAGGAGGGGTTTGGGAATGTGGGGTCATGGGACAGTTGCCTGGCTGGGGCTTGGGAAGCTTCCAGAGGTGAGCGGTGAGGTGAGTGCTGGTGCTGGGGGCAGGAGAGAAGCCCTCCGGTGACATGTCTTAGTCCCTGCCCTCTGCCCTGGGACTTGGGGATGCCAGGGGTGGGCAGCCGGCAAAAAAGTGTTACTGACAGGAAGTGGCTTTTTTTCATGCAGCAGATGGCTGAGGACAAGGCCTCTGTGAAAGCCCAGGTGACATCCTTGCTGGGGGAGCTCCAAGAGAGCCAGAGTCGTTTGGAGGCCGCCACCAAGGAGCGGCAGGCTTTGGAGGGCAGGTGAGTGGGAAGGGAAAGCCCTCTGGGGGCTGCCGTTCAGGTACCTGGGGAGAGTGAGGCGCCTTAGGAGCCCCTGGAGGGTTCCTCTGTGAGAGGTCAGCTGTGGTGATCGCAGGAAAGGGCTTCTCGCCTCCCAGAGGGAAGCAGGTGCTCTGCATAAAGCACCCTGTTGTGCAAACAGTCCAGGCCCAGGGACCACCCTCAGTAGGCAAACTGTCAGGCTCTTTTCTGGAAAGTGGGGTTCCCGTAAGTGGGATGATTGGGGCAGAGGGCACAGATGTTTCCTGGGCTCTCAGGCCGCCGGGCTGCTGCCCTGCAGGGAGCGAGGCGGGTGCAGCTCTGCTGGTGCGTTGGGCGGTGTCACGGCTGCCTTCCAGCCTCAGGAGGGCAGGAGGGGCGCGGGCAGGAGCTCGCCGCCGTCGGCGATACGCGAGACCGTGTGGACGTGCTTCCGTCTAGAGAACAGAGTGTGAGGAAAGGCATCGCTTTGGCCTCGG
>NW_027727000.1:0-315 GCF_054177405.1 Leptonychotes weddellii | reverse complement strand
CCAGAGGAGACACAGCAGAGCTAGCCTCGATCCTCTTCTCTGTCCCCCTCACAGAGGACTCAGAGAACTGCTCCATCAACTATCTCTGTTTTTCCAGAGGTGCTAGGAAAATCTACGCCCGGCTTTACTTCTTGCTAATTGAAAGAAAACAGATTTTTCCAGGACTTGTGGCCTGAGCCTTCATTATAATGCATAAAACACATGACAGGAGCATCTTTCATCTTGATGGGCTGGCTAGATGCTCCCTGGCCTGTTTCTCTTAAGAAGGAAGGAAAGGCCCCAACAGCCCTCAAAGTCTCTAGGATGATGCTAGCC
>NW_027726999.1:0-315 GCF_054177405.1 Leptonychotes weddellii | reverse complement strand
ATATAGTAATATTTATAAAGCTATTTAAGTATCAAGTTTTGAATAAAACCCGTAATTATCACAGTATTAAAAATTAATTTGTAAAATGCTGTTGACAGCAGAATTTAAGAGTCTATAATACGCTGCTTATCGGAACAACATAAGTGAAATTACGAGCTTTTATTTTTTAGCTTTCAACTTATTATGACGATAAAAAATATTTAAATGGTTGACTTATTATAGCCAAGTAACTACAATAGTCAGCCTGCTCAGTTGGAAGAAAAATTAATTCCAACTTGAGATAAAACTTAATACGGACGACGTATTAAGTCAACT
>NW_027726998.1:0-315 GCF_054177405.1 Leptonychotes weddellii | reverse complement strand
TCTTGCACACGCAGCTCAAAGCCCTGGAGGAGCACAGGTGAGCTGCGGCCCGGGGCTGCTAGCAGGGAAGGAGCTGTGTTCTGCCAGGACTCTCAACAGGTAGGCGGGGCCTGTCCCCACAGGTGGGCGGGCCCTGCTCTAGCAGTGGGCGGGGTCAGCTCCACTAGGTGGGCAGGGCCATGGTGCTTAACGGGTGGTCGGGGCTTGAGGGGGGTGGTCTCCTCCAGCGGGTGGGTGGGGCCTTGGCACCTTCAAGGCCCTCCTCAAGACTGCCTTCGACCGGCATAGATTGATTTTTGTTTTATTTATCCATTG
>NW_027726997.1:0-315 GCF_054177405.1 Leptonychotes weddellii | reverse complement strand
GCAAAGAAGCACCGCCAGTGAGCACAGGACAGTGACAACCCAAAGCCCGCATACCGACCTCTTCAGGGACGAGCGGCTCGATCATAGGCGCATCCTCCTGCCTGGCGGCTAGTCGCACCGGGGAGGTAGAAAGCCTCTTTTCCCATTCATTCGTGATGGCAGTGTCTGTGGAGGTTTCTAAAAAGGTTCTTTTCAGCTCACTAATATTGGTTTGATGTTTCATCAGGTCATCTTGAGTTTTATCTAGCTCCTATATTCAGAACATAAAGAATCCAACAGTCAACATTTTACATTTGCCTTCCTATCTGTGCTTTT
>NW_027726996.1:0-315 GCF_054177405.1 Leptonychotes weddellii | reverse complement strand
AAATAAGAACAAAAAAATAAAAATGAGCTAGGTTCATAAACAAACAGAAATGCTGAGGGAGAAGAAAGCTGTGCAGAGGCAGGGGACTGTGCAGATTAAAAGTGACTTAAAACATATAAAATGTGTTGACATTATTCAAACCCTACAGGAATTTAAATAAATATGAAAAGACCTTTTGGAAAAAAAAAAAATCAGTAAAAAAAATCAAACATGGATTCAGTACTGGATGATATTAATTTTGTTGGGTATGATCATTGTATTCTCTTTGTCTTTCTATATTGTCTTTTTTTCTTAAGTCTTTACCTTTTTATAGAC
>NW_027726995.1:0-315 GCF_054177405.1 Leptonychotes weddellii | reverse complement strand
AAACCTAAGTTGTTACAACCATAGAACTCCAAAGACATTTGAATGCTCAGCCAAAGTATTTTGTTAAGCAAATATCAAGGTCCCTAGTGGGGGAAAAACTGGAACTTTAAAATATGAGATCTAGATATATGAACAGAAGATGTGGAGATGCTTCAGCTCCTCTCTCTCTCTCTCTCTCTCTCTCTCATCTGTCCATCTATAAGGGAAGCATGTGTTCTTATCTGTTCTGCTCTGCCATGGCATAAACTTTTCAGGGGCTGGGCCTTTCTGGGGAAACCTGCCAGTGTCCAGCTCTACCTGTGCTGAGTATACTTA
>NW_027726994.1:0-315 GCF_054177405.1 Leptonychotes weddellii | reverse complement strand
CCCTACACACTCCAGAATGGTCTAGCCTCCGCTCAGCTTCCACTGGGAACCTCCTACAAAACAGACACCAACAGCTCCCCACGCCCTACAGCAACACAGGTGGAGGTGGCCCTTCAAGCTCTGGGCCCGAAGTTCCTCCCTGGGCTCCTCAGCCCGTGCTCTTTTGTGCCTCCTTGCAGTGGCACGTGCTGTTCCCTTTGCCTGGACCATCTCTCCCTTTCTTGTCATCCTTTAAGCCCCAGCTCATGTGTCCCTTCCCCTGTCCAGTCTCTGCTGCTCCCCAGATGGACCCTGCCCCTCCATCGTCTGCTTCCC
>NW_027726993.1:0-315 GCF_054177405.1 Leptonychotes weddellii | reverse complement strand
GATCTACCAGGAGTTAGAAGAATTGGAGAGCATGGGTTAATCTGATGAGTTAGTATTAAAAAGATTAAAAATAGGTTTTATTTTTAACTGAAAAAGTGAGATGAAATTATTAAAATAATGTAATTTATTTTATTTTATATTTACTAAGTTTAGATTATGATTGCAATCGCACACTAATTCTTTAAATGACTATAGAACAAATCGTGTATTTTGTCACGTGTATTTTTTTTCTAATTTAATTGTATGGTACACAATCTGTCACTTTTTACTTCATTTTTGAATTTCACAGAGTTAATTTAGAAAAGTACTGAAAAG
>NW_027726992.1:0-315 GCF_054177405.1 Leptonychotes weddellii | reverse complement strand
TCCCGTGTTGTGCCTTCCACCCCAGTGGTTCTGACAGCGCCCCCATTTTTGTGCAAGCTCTCACCTCTGCTTTGGTCTGTCTGGAGCCCTTCCTTCACCACCTGCTTTTGTCTGTTGGCCTGCTGTGTGGCTTGACCCATATGGGGTTACAGAGACGGAGCATAAGGAGGTGGTAGTCTCTGCAAATTGTGCACATTTCCCCAGAAGTTCTTCCTACTTGGGGTGAAGAGCGGTTAGTCTCACCTCTGTTATGCTGGGCTCTCCACATAGGTGCCAGACCAGCCGGCTTGTCCTGTTACCTGAAGCAGCTCTGAG
>NW_027726991.1:0-315 GCF_054177405.1 Leptonychotes weddellii | reverse complement strand
AAAAAAAAAGATGTCAATTCTGCCAAAATTAATCTACATTAAATGTAGTTCCAAAAAAAATCCTAACGGAGTTCTTCAGGGAACTTGACAAACTAAAAAATCACTTGACAGTGCAAAGAGTCAGGAAAAGCTAAGCCAATGTTGAAGAGTAATGTGGGCTTAATAATGAAAACAATGTGGTATGGGGCAGAGATGGACAAATAGAGTAATGCAGAGCTCAGAAACAGACCCACACATACATGTAAACTTCACATGGGAGGAATGTGGAGGTACAACCCAGCACAGAAAGGATGTACTTTTCAATCAGTGGTGATC
>NW_027726990.1:0-5110 GCF_054177405.1 Leptonychotes weddellii | reverse complement strand
CCCCTGGGCAGACCCCATTGCCATGTGCCCAAACCCGCTGACAAGCTGACACTGGACCAGATGAGATGGGGTGGGAGCTGTTATCTGTGGGCTGGGGTGATCTGGGCTGCTGGGAGAGGTGCAGAGCCGTCTCCACAGGCAGGAAGGCCAGGAAGGCGGCAGCTCTGGGGAGCGGCGAGGGGAGGAGCTTGCTCCAATTGTTTTTGGTATAAGAAAGCAAGGCCCTCGGCTCAGCAATGACCAACGTTAGAAGCCAGTTTCTAGAAGCCTCCCCCCGCCCCACCACCACCATGTATTGTCTGCAGAGCTGGAAATCAAAAGAGGACTCTGGTCACAAGAGGTTTTTCATAAATTCAGTAGGACTAGCAGGAACCCTAAAGACCTCTATTACAAGATCAGCACCCCTATTTCAAAGAAGAGAAATCTGAGGCCCAGACAGGGCAGGTAACTTGAGGCCACCCAGCAACCCCACAGCCAAGTCAGAAATAGATGGCATGCCTGTAACTCAGAGCCAGATCGAGCTCTTTCTACCACTCCGGTAGGTCTTGTTTTCCATTCATATCTGTATCCTCTTACCCATTCAGAACCATTTCTGAATTGTGTATTCCTATCGGAGGATGCAAAGTTGGTGGGTGGGTCCTGCGGCCCGGGCTGCCAGGGTGCCAAGCCTCTCTTGACTTCTCAGCAATGGTGCAGCCAGCCTCACCGTGAGAATCAGGCCGCAAAGACTCCCCCCCGGCCCGCCCCACCCCCAATTACCCATTAATGAAACCCGCAAATCCACTGGATGGACTGAGTCTCAACTATCAGGGCTGGGTTCACAGACACAGAATGCAAAGACACAAGACATCAGGGTTAATAAACAGCTTTATTTGCCTTTGACAGCATCGATTTTCTTACATTCTCAATTAATTTGCCATTAAAGTGCGGGAAATTTTCTTAATCACGGTAACATTTATTAAAAGAAATCAGAACTAGTCTCAGGAAGGTGGCGGCCATGAAGGAAACATTTCTCCCACAATGCACAGAACGTGTTGAGCTGGGGGGACATCGGCCAATTTGCAAACAGATTCTAATTCCGTCTCACCGTGAACACCAAACTGGCTAGGACCGCCACCCCTGGGGGAAAAAAGCAATGCTAAAGAGACCTAAAGACACCCATGCGCCCTGCCTGGCGGCTCCTCTCGGCCCTCCCTGGGTGTTCCCTGTTTGAACAGATCCAATCTTAGGAGAAATGGAGGTCTGGCCCCCTCTACTGCCTTCTACCCCACCCCACCCTTACTAACAAAAGCCCCCAAAGTCATTACAGTGAAAAAGTGGGTTTCCATTACCCCGACACTAACAATGTTCAGTAAAAATGAGGATAATAAACACAAAAGCTTGCTTAGTAAACAGGAGCTCTCAGCATTCAATGCAAAAAAAACAAAACAAAACAAAACTGTAATCTCAAGGCAAATACTGTTGGCTCTGCACATGGGCTGGACGAACTTGGAACCCTTAGTTCCTGTATCTGTAAAGCTCCGGGCCGGGGGAACTAAGGCGGCTGGTTGGCTTTTTCAGCACTTGGCACGGGCAGAGGCCAGATCTCTGCATTACACTGAGGCTGTCGGCGTGTTTCTCTCTGGAGTTTATATACAAACACACCCAAGGCTGGTGTATTTTTATACATATATGTACACACACATAGAGGCCTGCTACTCTTTCTTGGAAACCACCAACTCCACCTCGGGAAGCTGGATGCCAACCTTAGACCCACTGTCATTGCTGGAAGAAGAAGACAGTCGGGACTTCTTAGAGGCCAAGGACACTCCACTTCCCTGTAACTTGCCTGTCTCGTCATCGCTCCCAGTCACCTCGTAATGACCTTTGCTCTTTGACCCCAATCCACCAAAGGTACCAAATTTCAGCTTTCCGTGTTTCCCTTTGACTTTCCCGCCTTCCAGTGACACTTCCCCACCTTCAAACTCCAAAGTCCCCGTCGGGGTGGAAGGCGCCGAGAGCTCCCGTTCGTCGCTGAAGGAATTTGAGCGGTGCCGGGGCTTCTTACTTTTAAATAAGGAGAATTTGCCTTTGGGTGATGACGTGTCAGCCTCGGCGTCTCCTTCCAGAGAACCCAGGCTGGCCTTCGAGCTCTTCAGGTCGCCTTTGGACCCTGAAATGGATGCTTCCGGGGAGCCCGTGACACCACCTTTCCCTTTAGGTTTGGAAAAATTGAACTTGGGCATTTTGATTTTGGACTTCTTAAGTTTTACGTCAGACTCTTCCCACTCTCCCTCTCCGGTCCCAGCCTGGACAGTGGCCTCCGCTTTAGGGAAGTTAATATCTACCCCCACTTCTCTGCCAACCAGCTCACGGCCAGAGAAGGTGAATTTGGGGATCTTCATCTTGGGGAATGTTACTTTTCCAGATCTGCTTTCCAAGTGACCTGGAGACGCAGACACACTCAGCCCAGGACCCTGGAGTCCAACCTGGCCTCCTTTCACACCTCCTTCTACCTTTGGTCCTGAGAAATGAAGTCCCCCAGCAAACTTAGGTGCATCCAAGTTGAGAGTGGAGGAGGCCTGGGGTCCTTTGACGTTCACGTTCCCTTCGCCCAGGCTGACAGCTGGGGCACTGACACCCCCTGAAACATCCACACCTCCTTTGATTTTCGGGCCCTTCAAGCTGACACCGAAATCTGACTCAGGAGAGGCCACATTAAGTGAAGGCCCCTTGACGCTAATGTCGGGAGCAGCCCCATGGAAACCTATTCCTGAACCTTTCAGATCGCCTTTGATTGCGGGACCAGAAATTTGCCCCGTTGGGAGTTTCACACTCACGCCTGGCAGCTCCACACCATATCCAGAGGACTTAATTCCAGGCATCTGGACGTTTCCTTCGAGGCCTTGAACACTGATGCCCGGAAGACCTCCTCCAACAGTGGGGCCTTTCATTTCACCAGTGGCCCCGAGGCTCCCTTTTATTTTTGGTCCTTCCAAGTTCAGGTCCATGTCTGGTGCTGAGATTTGAGGGCCAGAGATCTGAGGCCCTTTCAGGTTCAGGCCTCCGAGGTTCACACCGATGCCTGGAGCCTGTAGTTCTCCAGTCACTTGTGGCCCTTTGACATTCATGTCCAAGTCGGACCCTGAAGTCGAGATGCCAAACTGGGGCAGCTTCATTTGGGGAAGTTTAATGCCACCTTCAGGGGCCTCCAAGCTTAGATCAGGAGCACCTACTGATACTTTAGGGCATTTGATGTCACCAGAGACAGCCAGGTCTCCCTGCAGGCTTGGTCCCTTCAGGGTCACATCTGGGGTGCCCAGGTTTAGCGTGGCGTCGATCCCAGGCACTTTCACACTGTCTCCTTCCATCCTCACCTTTCCACCTTGACCTCTGAGGTCAAGCCCTGGGGAGTGCACCTTCACACCGGGAACAGAGGCATCCAGGTCTCCCTTCAAACTTGGTCCTTTCAAGTTCAGGTCAAGGCCAGGTCCAGAGGCTTTTGGCATAGAGAGGTTCACTGAAGGCAAGTCTACTCTTGGCCCTTTCAGAGACACATCCGGCCCTTCAAGCTTAACATCAGGTGCACTCAAGCCTCCTCCGAGAGAGGGCAGCTGGGCATGGACCTCAGCTCCTACCCCTTCCATCTTCACACCAGGGACGCTGATCTTGGGCATTGAAAACTTGGGGAATTTGATCTTTGATTCTGGACCTTGCAGATCTACGTCTGGTCCTTCCAGTCCCACAATGGGGACATCACCCTTTATCTTTGGTCCTTTCAAGCTAACGTTCACATCGGGGATGGAGACCTGAGGGCCAGAAATGCCGAACGACGGGGCTTTGACTTTAGCATCTGGGCCTTCAATGTTGATGTCAGGTGCGTCCAAGTTCGCCTGCACCCTGGGGCCTTTCAAGTCACCCTCTATTTTTCCCCCTGAGACATCCATACCGGGCAGCTTGATCTTGGGAGCCTTCAGCTTGATATCGGGACCTTCCACATGAATCCCAGGAGAAGAAATATCCACATCAGGTGCCTGGATTTCACCCTCCAGTTTGGGGCTAGGGAGGGGGGCCTCAGCTTTGAATTTAGGTGATTTAATGTCAAATTCTACATCTGGAAAGTACATTTTCCCAAACATAGGTTTCTTGGTTTTGGGGGATTTCACATCAGCTTTAAGTGCGGCGTCTGGCCCGGCAACATTGACATCTACATCAGGAGGCTTGAGACTGGCATCAATTTCGTTCCCGGGAACATTCAAGTCAAATCCCTGTTTTTTGGCCTTCATTTTAGGGCCACTCATGTGAATTCTTGGCATTTTAAACTTACTCTTCTTGCCCTTGCCACCAACACTAATTTCAGGAGTCTCAACATTCAGCTCTGCCTCAGGAATGGTCACATCCAGGGAAGGTGACTTAAAGTCAGCTTTAGGGCTTTTTGCCCCAAAACCAAACTTGGGTTTCCTAAATTTGGGAATTTTAATGTCTGGCCCCTCAATATTAATATCTGGGCTCTCTGTGTGTACATCTAAGCTTGGAGCTTCTAAATCAACTTTGGGCCCTTTGAGGTCCAGTTCAGCACCTTCCAATTTGGGACCAGAAACCCCAATTTTGGGTGCCTTGAAATGCAAATCAACATCAGGAACAGTTACTTTAGGGGCAGATATATCCAACGATGGCATCTTCAAATTTGGGCCACTGAACCTGGCATCCGGGCCTTCAAAATCCAGACCTGAACCTTTAAGGTCTACTTCTGGGCCTTTGAAAGTACCTTCAATCTTAGGGACGGACACATCAAAATCTCCTTTGACTTTGGATCCTTTCAAATCCAGGTCAACATCAGGCATGGAGATTTTGGGAGCTTTGATGTTTATCTCTGGCATCTTGAACTTGGGACTCTTCAGTTTCGCGTCTGGACCTTCAATATTCACATCCGGGGCATCAATGTCCACTTTGGGGCCAGAAATATCAATGTCAGCCTTTGGCAGGTTCACATCCACTTCTGGGCCCTCTCCTTTGAAGCCAGGCATGCTGAACTTTGGCATTTTCACCTTGGGCATTTTCAGGTGCCAATCTGGACCATGAACATCCACATCAGGGGCATCAATGTCCATTTTGGGCCCCCTGATGTCAA